>NW_011495025.1:9409650-9410778 GCF_000754665.1 Bison bison bison | reverse complement strand
CCCCAGCCGGTCCCCGTCACATGCACTTCGCTAAAGGATGTATGGGCAATTCCGCCTCCCGCCCGGCGTCCTTGGAGACGCTCCGCACGAGGGCCTTCCCCGAGGTCAAGCAGAAAAGACAAAAGGGCAATCGCACCGCCACAGCAGGCAAGAACATCCACTAGTCACAACCACGGCAGAGGAAATCCAAAAGGCCAAGTTGAGGATGAGAGCTCCTGCTAAGACTGAGTAGGGAATGGCTGGCAAGCCGGCCAGAAAGAGTGTGGAAAGGCCAAGCTGGAGGTGTCCGCCTCCCAGGTCCTCCCGGGGTGTTCCGGAAGGCAGAGAGATGGCAGTTGGGTCGGTGGGATCTGCTAATCCGAAGAGACCCCAAGAGGCAGCTGAACTGCAGTCCTGTGTGCGTGCGTGTGTCAGCCCCTCGCGTCTCCCGGATACGCCGCGGCTCCGCAGCAGACACCTGATGGCAAAGGTGGAAGAAACAAGAGCAGCCTCCTGGAGCGGGGGCGGGGCGCAGCCCCTCGGTCTCCCCCCGACAGCCGCCCACAAGTGGGCCCTTCTTCTCAAAGTGCAGGAACTTTTCCCAGGTTTTGAATCCAGTCCCCACAGCTACGGTGGGAGTCCTCCCGCCGACGTCGCGACGCCGCCCGAATCCGGGCGCTGCACCTGACTTGGCGGCCGCAGTCCGGAGCAGCCCGTCTGCTTCCAGCACCTTCCCTTCTCCAGGTGGCTTTTCGCGCCCCTTTCTTGGGGCAGGAAAGTGGGGAAGAGGGAAGGCGGCGGTAGGGAGCGGGGACTCGGTGGCTCTGTTGACTCCCGAGCTCCTGGCAAGTGTCTAAACAATAGGACGGACGCAGCAGCCCTTGTCTAGCTCGGCTGCGGGAAGGTGGATTGTTGTTGTAACTGGAGTTGTTGGCTCGGGCTGCCTGGCGCTCAGTGCAGCCGAACAAAAACCCGGCCCGCGCTTCTGGAGCTGGCCGCGGGCCCCCGGACGCTCCCCTTTCTCCTCAGCGCTCCCGCCTTGCCCGGAAAGCTCGGCAGATCCCGCCTGCGCCCGGGAGCCACGGCGCTCCCATCACTCGCCGCCGCTCCCTGCCGCCTTTTTTAACCACCGTCTGCGGCAGCAGCAGC
>NW_011495025.1:9395437-9409469 GCF_000754665.1 Bison bison bison | reverse complement strand
GGCGGCGGGCGGCGCGTTCCCGCGCACTCCGGCTCGCGCCCTCGCTCTCACGCCCCAGCAAAGTTTGGCGGTGGAAGGAGGTTTCCCCCGATCCGAGCTCTAGGGCCCCAGAGGTAACCCAGGCTCGAAGACGGTCGTTGGTAGTGGGTGGAGGACAAGAGAGCTGCTTTGAACGCTGCTCGTAAACAGCGCAGCCGATTCCTTGCTGCAGCTTTTGCCACGCGATCCTAGGGGGGACTGCTCAGTGTTTAAAGCACTGAGAGAGAAACAGAGACATTATGATTTAAAAAAAAAAAAAAATACCGAAATAAATCTGCCTGAGCTCACAGACACACACATGTTTATTTTGGGGTGCTTAAAAGTTCAAAGTTTTTGTAAGTTGGAAAATGGTGCTTGTGAACCTTTTCGCCAGCCTTCCCCATCTCCGACCCACCCCCTTCCGTTTAACCCTTTCTTTGTAGTCACGCACTTAACACCGTGCTCAGTTGACGTCTTGAGTACACACTTCGCTCACAAAACTCCAAGAGCTTCAATATATCTGTGCGATTTTACTCTCTTAGGAAAGGAGGGGGAAAAATAAATCCCTAGCAACGCACGTTGTAACCAGAAGGCTTTCTTTATTTCAGGGAGTTCTGGATATTTTTTCCCCACTGTTTTGGAAGAGAATTTCCTTGTTTCGTCTTGTCTTTTTAGTGTGATGTGTGTCTGGCAACTGCTACCACTCTCCCGCTTCCCACTCCGCCCCTCCGCCGCCCTAAGCAAAAACTGTCACCATTGGTTTGAAATGACATCTGAATGAGTCGACAATTTCGCTTGAATTTAAAATAACTCACCTCCTTCTTCCTGGTCCCAGTCCACCCTAGACCGCTTACACAGGAATTTGTGCAAGCCCCCTGTCTAATGCCAATCTCACACCCTTGAATGCGAGAGGACCCATCCAATTCATTTTTCTATTTCCTTCATCTAACAGTATACACGACACACAGGAGGTCCCCTGAAAATTCATCAATTTCTTTAACACAAGAGTATCCTTAACTTGAAATTCCTCCAGTATACACAGTAGCTTTTCTCCTACTTAGGTTTTCCAAAATATCTTTGCAAAATAGCTACCTCTACCTGTGTCATTTTGCTTGCCCTGAAAAACTTGAAGCCATTTTGAGGCATGTCCAAAGACAGGGGACCCATTAGATAACTGAATTGGAACCCTGGATTGCTCATTTTAATGCCACAAATTTATATTCATCTGTTCATTTAAGTACTTCAAAAGCATTTAACATTCATTAACTCATTTGTCCTTCTAGATTTTAGCATAAAGGTCTGTTATGTAACTTCCTTAAGAAGGAAGAAGTAGAAACCATGGTCATATTATTTTCTGCAAGGAAAATGAGATAAAGAATAAGTATGTATCACTGATGAAGGACTGTTCTGTGCCTCCCCCCACAAGACCCCCAGGGAATTTTCTTTAGTCTGTACTAGTAAATTATATGGTTGAAATATGTTTACTACCACACTAGTTTACTTAATTCCACAACTTTAATACCCTGTCAGCAACAAGATATGAGTATTTATGTTCACTTTCATCCGCCACACAGAATCATGGCTCTGTATTTTAATCGCAAAAATGTATCTTGCATTCCAAATATTCACAAGTAATGTTATTTATATCATTGCACAATACAAGTCATAGATACGAGTTCAAGTTTGATTCTTTCCCTGGCTCACTTTCCATTCTGTGTAAAACCAAGAAAAGAACCAAAAATACCACTTACAGCAACATACTTACAGAAATATATTTTTAATTTGATGCAAATTTGAATAAAAAGATACATCCAGTGGATTTCATCAAGGAAAAAAAGACTACAAGGAATTCCTGAGAGATACGGCACATTAATTTCTTTGTGTCGTCAACTTTTTCAGGGAAAAGGGCAACTTATACATGAGTAACCAGATTTATCATTCAAAAAATATTAGTATTATTTCAGGACATTTTTGGAGGCCTCACTTGCTTTAGTATTGTTAACTCTAGGTCTTCATTCTTTCTAGACTACATTGCTCCCAATTGAATTCTGAACTTCTCTTTGACTCTGTTACACCTATCCTGAAGAAAGCCTTCTGTGGTGCCTCTTGTTATCATATGAGGTCGCCATAAAGCCTGACCTTGTTTAAACAGAAGCAGTGACAGATTTTCTTTTCTTGGGCTCCAAAATCACTGCAGTTAGTGACTGCAGCCATGAAAGTAAAAGACACTGGCTCCTTGGAAGGAAAGTTATGACAAACCTAGGCAGCATATCAAAAAGCAAAGACCATTTTGCCAACAAAAGTGCATATAGTCAAAGCTGTGGTTTTTCCAGTAGTCATGTACAGATATGAAAGTTGGACCATAAAGAAGGCTGAGTGCTGAAGAACTGATGCTTTCAAATCGTGGTGCTGGAGAAGACTCTTGAAAGTCCCTTGGACTGCAAGGAGATCAGATCAGTCAATCCTAAAGGAAATCAACCGTGAATATTCATTGGAAGGACTAATGCTGAAGCGGAAGTTCCAATACTTTGGCCACCTGGCACAACAAGAAACTCATTGGAAAGATTGAAGGCAAAAGGAGACAGGGTGGCAGAGGATGAGATGGTTAGATCGCATTCCCGACTCAGTGGACATGAGTTTAAGCAAACTTCAGGAGATACTGAAGGACAGAGAAGCCTGGTGTGCTTCAGTCAATGGGGTCACAAAGAGTCAGACATGGCTCAGCGACTGAACAACAGCAATCCACTAAAGTCAACATTCAAGTCCCCTATTACCTTGAAAAAAAAAAAAACAAACCCAGTTGCTAGCATGATTTAAAAAACAATTTATACACTTAAACACTCATACAGTAAAAAAAGACAAGAAACAAAAACAAAAATAAGGAAACATTCTCTCAATTTACATTTTCTATGGAGAAAAATTCTGTGAAATTGGGATATATGGGGGAAAGGAATAATAAAGCAGAATTTATGCAAAATAGGTAAACATGAGTAAAAACAGAGTTAGATAACAGCAATAGCATTGATTTAATTCATGACACAAAATAATTCTGTGGATTTAACTACTTTAGTGGTACTGTTTTCCATTTTTGCATATTGTGTTCAGGTAAATTACATATTTTTTCTCATAATATTTTTGTATTAGAAATGTAAATATTTAAATTTAACAGCATGGAAATTAAGAATTAAAATTTGTTTCATGCCTCCTATGTTCCAAGCTATTTGATAAGAGTTAAAAACCACAGTATAATTCTAAATGGTTGCTATTTTATTTGTGTTCAGGACGTTGGTCTTCAGCCAGGTCTGATTACCTGGCGCAGATAAAACGAGAACTGAGTTCCCTGAACTCATATCTCAACTGGTTCTCCTATACCCAACCTAAAGAGTTCTAGAATTTCCAGGGATCAAGGAATCTATAGTTCATCAGAAGCTGTCACCCTCATCCAGGAGATGTTCACATCTCTGCTAAATCTGTTTGCATCATCTGTTTGGAGGGGAGAACTAGGATCCATAGTTATCAGTGCCTAGTTACTAAAACTGGACCAGCTTTTGGAGCTAGTTTAAACTCTGAGATGATTATCTAGGGCAGTGGTTTTCAGAGTGTGGTCTCTGGACCAACAGCATCAGAAACACCAAGGATTATATTAATAGTTAGAAATACACAGTTTTAGGCCCCACCTCAGGGTAGAGTCAGAAACTCTGGGGGTAGATACCATAAACCTGAGTTCTAACAAGCCTTCAAGTGGTTTTGATACTCACTGAAGCTGGAGAATCACTAGTCTCTAGAGCTTCTCCATGGCTGCATCTGAGCCACCAAAGTTTGGAAAAGCAGGCAGCAATGAATGATAGGTAGCACCTGCTGATTTGGCTTCAGTGTCTCATTCCTTGGCATTTGACAAGTGTACATTCCTGATCACCTCTAGGGGGCACCAAAATGTTTTCTTGGACAGCCCCACAGAGGTAACAAGAATTTAGGCTCATTTTCCAAAGAAATGGCCTTGAGAAATGGAAAGAGCTTGCATCTCAGCAGGCTGCTCTGATTGTTATGTCTCAGCCAGGTACAAAATTCATTTCATAAGGGTTTTTTTTTCCCCAGTTTAATATTGCATATATGTATGGGAATAAGAATGCCTACTTTTCATGATTACTATGAAGATAAGATGGTATCAGTCAAACTAACAGCATAATACCCAGCATTGAGCTAGGTGCTTATTAAATAAAGGGCAGTATAATGATTTTCATCATTACTACCACTACTCAGCAGTGAACATTTCTAAAATATTTTGTATTGTTAGAATAGCTTTGATATTTCTACTAACTATTATAATGATCAAATAACTCCTAGTGCTGAGCCCTGGGAAACCCTGGGAAAGGTGTATTATAAGAGTAGAGAAAAGATCGAGGACAAAAGCGAGAAGATGGTACCGTTAGCTTCATGATAATTATGCCCCATAATACTTCTTTTGAAGAGGTGAAGCTGGTTTTCCACTGTAATAATTTGTTACAAATTATGTTGTAATTTGGATATGTCACTGAGATTTTCTGGCCTTAGTTTTTCTCAATTTTAAAAGATTGAGATTAGACAAGTTGAACAACAAATCATTCCCAGTTCTCAGTAGTAATGTAGCTATATTCATTAAGTAATGGTGGTTTAGTCACTAGGCCGTGTCCGACTCTTGTGACCCCATGGACTGTAGCGTGCCAGGCTCCTCTGTCCATGAGATATGGCAGGCAAGAATACTGGAGTGGGTTGTCATTTCCTTCTCCAGGGGATCTTTGCGACCCAGCAATCGATCATACCTGGTTCTCTTGCATTACAGGCAGATTCTTTACCGGCTGAGCTATAAGGGAAAGTATTATTAACTAGTATCTGGTTCTAAACACTGGGCTCATCACCTTATATATCTCGGTTTCTTTACTTCTCAGGACAGTCTTCTGAGTTAGAAGCTATTTTTCTCTTTCATAGATAGTTACAAAAACTGGGGCTCACAGATATTGGTTCAGTTGGTCTTGTTCATACAGCTAGTAACTGGCAAAGTAGCAATCAGTATTCCACTCTGACACCAAATTCCATTTTATAAACATCAAATAAACTGTTTCTCAAATTCTGTGATTTGAATGCTTTGTGCAAATATTCTTTCTGTATAAAATTAAGACAAAAGTGTATCTGGGAAGGCGAAGATGGAGTAAAGAAACATTTGAACATTTAATGTGTGAGATATTCAGGCAAGAACAACCACAAAATACAAGGTTAAAGAAATAGTTAATACTCAATGAGGCAGGTTAAAAAAACACATTAACATTTAAAAGCCGGAGGGAAAATAACAAAAATTTTAATAGTTTTACAGGGTTAAAATGAATTTACAGGAAATTAACCATTGAGAAAAAGGAAATTCAGTTGCAAAAACAGTTTTAAATTGCCTAATCTTTTGACTTACTAAATCTAAAAATGCCTCCTGATTTTTACAGAAGAAAACATATTTCTGTGTTATTTGGGAAAGACGGGGCAGGAACCCCTTATAACTTCTGCAGGCTCCTTCTACTAATTCAGAAAGGTTGACAAGGTCACAGTATCAGGCTAATATTACAAAGATATTTGCTGTGGTGGTGATACTTGCTCAGTTGTGCCTGACTCTTTGTGATCCTTGGACTGTAGCCTGCCAGTTTCCTCTGTCCATGGAATTCTCCAGGCAAGGATACTAGAGTGGGTTGCCATACCCTTCTCCAGGGGATCTTCCCGACCCAGGGATCGAACTCAGTTCTGCATTGCAGGCAGAGCCTGCAGGCCACCGTCTGAGCCACCAGGGTGGCTGGCTTAACATAAACTCCAAACAAATATTTTCAAATCCCAAGGCTAAATAGTATGTATTTTAAATAAAAATCAAATCTGATTAACAGAGGCAATTCATAACCACTATTAGAAAAATATAGTTCAAAATGTATACCTTCTTAATGGTCAAAAAGCCATTTTCTCATACAAAATAAAGAGTCACAATAATGTCTTAGACCAAGAGTTAGCAAAGTTTTTCTGTTAGGTATCTGATAGTATTTTAGGCTTTGTAGACCAAAAGACAAAATTAGGGATGTTATGAAGACACAACATAATAAAGAAAACAAATTTATACAACTATTTTGCTGATGTAATTAAAAATATAGCTTTGATCCTAATTTTTTTGTAATATAGATCTAATCATAAGAATTATAGAATTCTTTGCTAGGGGATAATATTCTTTTAATTGGGATCCAAAGTAGGTATTTTCTATCATTAAATCAATTACTAATTTAATAGCTAAAAATCATTTCTAGCTCACTGGTGATGTCAAAAGAGGTGCTAGTGATAAAGAGCACCACCAATGCAGGAGACACGAGATACAGGTTCAATTCCTGTGTCAGAAAGATCCCCTGGAGTAGGAAATGGCACCCCATTCCAGAATTCTTGCCTGGAAAATTCCATGAGCAGAGGAGTCTGGCAGGCTACAGTCCACAGTGTCGCAGAGAGTTGGACATGTCTGAGTGACTGAGCATATACAGATATCAAAAGGTGTGGCAAATACACTTTGACCTTAGTCCAAAGAGGTGGTTGTTCAATGGTCGAGGTCGTAGATTCCTAAAGGGTTATGTTAAAATTTGAAGGGATGTGGTAAAGATAAGAGCTCTGAGCTCTAAAGTGGCTGCGTTTTGACAAGCAATAAATGTCTTTTTCAGTATTATCTACTGCTCTATTTCTTGAACTCTGAAATGCAATTCTGCAAAAGCATTTAAAGAAAATTTAAATTCATTTCATTTTAATATAAAATAAATTAGTACAAGATATGCTGCATATCCATTTCTTGCATGTGCTTATCTGTTGAACCAGATGGTCTTCATGTAGAAAATGGAGATAACAAAAGTAACATTTATTAAGTATTTACAATGTGTAGGCATTATTCCAAGTGTTTTACTTTATTTCCTCATTTACTCCTCCTGGAAAACTATATTTAACCTTATAGAGATGTAGTTAAGGGAAAAGAAGGTTGAGTGACTTGCTCATATTACTTTAGGGATGAGGAAAATGAAGCCAAGAAAGGTTAAATAACCTGCCCAAGGTCACTCAGCCAGAAAAGGGTGGAGCTAGAATTTTAACCTCAGCAGCCACTGTCCAAAGCATTAGGCATCTCACTAATTTATGAATCATAGGAAATTCATGATAATGAAATGCAAACTATGTATCTGAAAGAACTACATACATTGTAAAATAATGTATTATTATTATTTGCATTATGATAATTACTTTTAATTGAAGATGGTGAATGCAAAACAACATACAAATATTTAGCAATCAGTGGAGTGAATATAATTTGATGAACCAATTCTCTTTTTATCTCCTTTTTGTATTAACAGAATTATTTCATTTCTCTTTCTTTCCTTGGGATACACTCCCCTTACTTACATAAGACAAAAAGAACATTTTCCCCACTGAAACAACATGGAAATTCTACAACAGATGAGACATGGATGATAGACAAGTCTGTGTAAACTTAGGAAAAACCATTATATACGGAAGAATCTCTAAGTATAAACAAAGAAGTTCAGCTGTTCAATAAATAAAATGTCACATCTGAAAATCCAGAAGTATTACTTTAGATCTTTCTTACTAGTCTTTCCTTGTTGTGTAAGAAATATCAATTCATAAAACTGTGTACTGTTCATTGTGATTAGGAGATAACACAACAGAAAAATATAACCATATACGGTTTCCCAAGCAGTGTAATGAAAAAATTATGAAAAATAAAATATGAATTATTATAACACTGTTTGAAAAAGTATATAAAAATAAAGTAACTTCTAAAAGCTTGTTCGTGCATTCCAAATTGCTTTATTTTTTGATTAAAGTAGGCAGTATAGCTGTAGATCTGTTTGAGATCTGAGTCAACACTCTGTGTGTATGTGTTCACTTATATATTCTTCTTTGGTGTCTTTGCCAGGATCTTATTCAATTTCATTTTTCTTCCTTAACCTATCATACGTGGAAAATAAGAGATTATATATTACCCTATTTCAAAGAAGTTATGAGAATTAAATAAATTAATCCATAAAAGCACCTGGGGACTTTCTGTTCTGGAACAAGGTGTTACAGGCTCACGTATCCCCCATCTTTCCTCTAAGTACAACTAAAGCCTTGGAAAGGATTCAAGAGACAATGATAAAAGGATTAGAGAACTAGGGGAAAAAAATGTGGACTGACAAGGAGGTCAGGACCTGAGGAATGACAACACTGTGAGTTTCCTGTTTCCTTTTGTCTCACATAGTGCCAAGAAAGGACAAATCCAAGAAAGACTTAATGGGAAGCCCTGCTCCATACATAGGGCACCAGCTGGCTGAAATCTACCCAAAGCAGCAGCTTCAGAGACCCCAAAGGCCAACCCACCCCTGCTGTACTGTCGAAGGCACACTAGCAGGTAAGCTGACCCAGCAACGGGGCAGCATCCTTGGAGCCCAGCTATTCCTGCCTCCTATTCTGTGGCATAGGAGACTCAGGCCCGACATTTTCTGCCTCTCCCCCACACTATGGCAGAAGATGATCCAAGATACTACTTCAGTAGCAGGAATCGAACAGGAGACCCAGCAGCATCAGGATAGCAAAACAGGCCAGAACCACATTGCAAAGCCTATGAAAAGTAAAGTGTCATTAGAACTAAAGCTCTTAGAAGTAGGCCAGAAACTATATGCTAAATATAAACAGGCTGACTACGAGCTAAAAGAGACTTAAATAGCATCAAGAGTTTCCTAACACAACATACACAATACAATAAGAAAATCACCCATCACACCCAAACCCGAGAAAACCACAATTTGAAGGAGAAAAGGCAATCAAGTGACACCAATTAGATGGTGGGCAGAGGGGGGAACATCAAGACAGTTCAGATGAAACAATACTAAGAGAATTTGTCTTGACAGCCAATCTACTCTGACAGAATAGCTATAGGAAGTTCTCTAAGACAAAAGGGATGGAGGAAGGGAACTAGAAACATCAGAAAGGAAAAAAATAAAAAAGGAAGTAAAAATATGAGTAAAGACAATATAATTTCCTTCTCTTGTGCTCTCTAAATCCTGTTTAATAGTAGAACCAAAATCACAACACTGTTATGTGATTCTCAAGGCATGTAAACATTGAAGATAATTGTATCAATAAATGAGTTGATTATCATTTTCACATCAAAGGATTATTTGATTTAGCTTAGAAAAAATGTATATTGGGCCCTATTAACTGCTTAATACTGTTCTAGATGCCAGAGAAATAGAGATAGAAAAGACATAACTCTTTCTGTTGCAGAACGTGTTAGTTACTGGGTAGACAATGTAAAAATAGGCTTAGCAACTGCTCTGATGCATATGATGAGAAATACATATATATATATATATATAGTAGTGTGACAAAAACTAGAAGGTTGATGCTGTTCTGTGATACCAGGAAAGACCCAAGGAAGACAAAACAATATCTAGGGTTTGAAAGACTAAAAGGTGTTTTCTTGGTGCACTATTTGAATAATTAGAGATGTGAACAATATAAAGCCATGATCCAATGCTTTAGTCCCTAAGGAAATATACTATCTCACATTACAGTAAACCCAGAGTCAGAATTGCCCCAGAGTTGGTAGATTGGGTAGTGTATGTATGTTAACACAAGCCTGAAAAACTCATAGAAAACCTATAATAATAATGTTTATTATTATGCTCACCTATGCTTCATGTCCATACATGGGTCTGTTGTGCTTCATGTCATCTTCACTGTTTTTCCACATCATCTCCATTTCAAGAACCATACTCACTGAGAATACTATTCCTAAAACATTCAAGGAGGAAATAGAAGGAGAAGATTCATCTTTTGACTCTTGAACACGACTTACATGTGGTACTCATGACTTCTCACATTTTGTTAGCCATGTAAAGTCACTTAACTGTCTTTATATATGTATATGTACATAATACCCACATAATAAATGTACATATGTATATATTAGGTTGTCCAAAAAGTTTGTTCGAAACAGCTTATGAAAAAGATCTGAATGAACTTTTTGGCCGACCCAAAATATAGACGTTTTGAAGAATCTTTTTATATACACAAGTAAAATTGGCTTTTAAAAATTTACTGGAAGGAATTGGCTTATACAGTTATGGAAGCGGGCACATTCCAAGATCTGCAGTCAGCAAGCTGAATACACAGGAGAGCTGATGGTATAAATTCCAATCTGAAGGCTAGATGATTCAAAATCCAGGATGAGCAAATGTTTCAGTTCAAGTCTGAAGGCAGGAAAAAACAAACAAACAATGTTCCAGCTCAAAGCAGTCAGGCAGGAGGAATTCCTCTTGCTCAGGGGAGGGTAAGTCTTTTTTATTCTATTCAGGCCTTTAGCTAATTGGATGAAGCCTGTTCACACCTGGGAGGACAGCCTATTTTACTCAGTGGATCAATTTAAATGCTAAACTCACTCAAAAACACCCTCACAGAAATACCCAGAATAATATTGGATCAGATACCTGGGCACCTCCTGTCCCAGTTAAGTTGATACATAAAATTAATTATCACAGTTTCCAAAGTGCTTGCACTTGATGAATTCAGGTTGGTCTTGGGCATCAGAATTCTTTAAAGCTCCCACATGGTCTAATGTGCAGCCAGCCAGAATTAAGAACCACTATACAAGAGGGTGTTGTCCCTTATCTGAGACTGGGGCAAGGTGAGACTGATACTAGGATTTTCTGCTTTAAGTAAACTGTTACTTTCATTGCCCAGATTCCTGACCATTTTAGTATCAGTATTTGCTAGTTTTGATATTAAATATAGGGAGTCAAATTATATTTCTTTCTCCAATTTTGATTCATGGAGAGATAAAGAAACTGGTCGTGGGAGTGAGGAAAACCCACAAACTGACATGCCATTAATAACAAAAGGAGCCATCCTCAGTAGTACTGTCCCCAGATATTGTTTTCTTTTAGTATACTACATGATTTAACTTTGTAAGTACAGCAAGAACCAAGTGGGAAATATTTATTCCAAAGCCAATTAAATGAGTAAACCCTACTACCGACCCCACCTCTCACAGAAAAATTTGTTGTTGTTCATTTGTTAAGTCATGTCCAACTCTTTGTGACACCAAGGACTGCAGCACACGCAGCTTCCCAGTCCTTCACTATCTCCTGGAGTTTGCTGAAGTTCATGTCCATTGATGATGATGCTATCCAACCATCTCATCCTCTACCACTTTTCTCTCCTTTTGCCTTCAGTCTTTCCCAGCATCAGGGTCTTTTCCAAAGAGTCAGCTCTTTGCATCAAGTGGCCAAAGTATTGGGGCTTCAACTTTAGCATCAGTCTTTCTAGTGAATATTCAGAGTTGATTTCCTTTAGGATTGAGTGGTTAAGTCTCCTTGCAGGCCAAGGAACTCTCAAGAGACTTCTCCAGCACTACAGTTTGAAAACATAATAGAAAAATAGTGAAATAATTTAATTTACTTAAGACTGGCAGTGAAATCATAATAGGAGTCTAGGGTTATTTAGACAAATTCTTATAACATTATTTTGTTTTCCAACATGTATATGGTGTCCTTTACTTTAAGAAAATTTCCACTTGAGGATTTCAGAGATCTACTTGATAGGTCTATCTGATACATAAACATATATATATATTTCTTACATGGACATATTTGTGATATATGCATATATTATTATATTTGTGCATTTTATCTCATATCTTTTTATTAATTTATAGTGATAATTTGTCATATCTAATATTAAATTTTACACAGATACATAATATGCCAGTATAGATATTTTATTTTTCTTCAATTCTTATCTTTATTTATGGTTATTTGTTAAAACTTATTAATCCTCTCTACTCAGATAAGGAATGTGAAAAAAAATACTCACAGCATTTAAAAACCTTACAAAAGAACCTCTCCACTTTAATCACATACGAGATGGATTCATAAATTGAAACCTGCTTAATTGGCAATTAAAAGCTGTAGGACAATGTTGTCTCTCTGTATTTGCAGAATTAAGTTCCAGCTGTTTTGAAAAAGCAACCAGAAGATTGAGAGAAACTGCCAAGTATCCTGGAGAGAAACTGGGAATGAAGAGCCGCATTAGCTTCTGTTATTCTAAAGTCATTGCATTACCAGCGGTAACTATAAATCCTGTAAGTGGAAAGAAAGACCACAGGTTCAGAACTTTGCCTGCTTTTCACAGGGAAAAGTAGCATACCTTTCTGGGTCTGAGATAATATTCGCAATTCATCATGTTTTCCCACCAGTTTTACCATTAAATGTTTGTTTAATTTGGAGAATGCTTCTTTTTATTTAGAAGCCCATGAGGTTAGTGTCACTATAGTCATTGGAAAATCTGCATTATTATGTAATAAACACTTCCCATCTCTGTATGGTATTCAACTCACTCTGCTTCTCACGGGGTAACCCACTGGCCTGATCTGGAGACATGATCCACTCAACAGCAAATGGAATAGGATATGTAATCTTCTGCATGCCCAGAAGACTGAAAGCTAGACATATCTGGTGAAAAGCATTAAGGACTATCACTTTCTGCCCTTCAGGTCACCAGGTATTCAACTCAGTCAACTTTTCACATGCAAAATATACTAGAACATTCCCCAAAATAGTCAACCCAAAAGTTCCATTTTGCCATGATACTAGTTCAAAGCCTAGGCTGTTTGGGAATGATGCAATAGACTCCACATCCAATCTGAGTATGATTTCTCTTGCTCTGGATTCTCTTGAATAAAAAGATAATTTATTTTCCATGCCTTCCAAATATACAATAGTAGAACAGGGTTGGAGTAACTGTATTAACCACTTCCATTTAGAAAGAGGAAGAACAGAAGATACATGGCAGAGAGTAATCTGATCCACAACAATTCTGAAATCCTACCAGGCAGAAGTGGTGAGGATCTTCTGCTTTAGAAAGTGAGAATGGGATAGAAATGTTCCCAGATTGGACTCTGGTTTTGCTTCCTGCCAGAGAAGCCTCAAGTTAACTACTTTTCTCCCTGATCTTTGACTCTATCCCGTTTGGCCCATCTGCAGTGGGCATTAGTTAGGAGTATGTCATCTTTATGTGCTGAGTGGCTTTCTCCCTCTGCCTCATAGCTACCAAAGGAATGGAATCAAGGATCATTTTAAGTTTTTTACAGTCTCAGACATTTATAATTTGGGTTTATATTTTTAATCTGTTTGGTTTGAAGTGAAGTGAAGTGAAGTCGCTCAGTCGTGTCTGACTCTGCGACCCCACGGACTTTAACCTACTGGGCTCCTCCGTCCATGGGATTTTCCAGGCAAGAGTACTGGAGTGGGTTGCCATTTCCTTCTCCAGAGGATCTTCCTGACCCAGGGATTGAACCCCAGTCTCCCGCATTGTAGGCAGACGTCTTAGTTGGCAATATATGGTGATAGGTGCCCACATTTCTTTTCCAAATAGACTTTTTAGATTGGAGGTAATTTTTTGAAAAAATTTTGCTCTGCTGAGGCAGTAGTAACTGAAATTGCCAACAAATTTTGTCAAGAAATATTTAAATTCAGAAACAAGCTATTAATTTTTAGTATATTATGTCCAAATAATATTCAGGGGTCCATAAGTATCAAATCATAGAAAAAATATTTTTCTTAACAGTTCAATACATAAAATCAAATATTTATTGGATTTTATGTATTGAACTGTTATATCTATTATTATTCCATCATCTTTTAAAATTGATATTTAGATCCATCTGTGTTACATATTTTGTCCTTTCAAATTTTTTGAAGTTGCATGCTATAAGGCAAACCAAAAAGAGCAGTAATTTTTCAATTTTGTCAAATTCTATTCTATCAGGAGTAAAATTTAATTGATGTTATGACTGTGAAGAAGGCTGAGCACCGAAGAATTGATGCTTTTGTTTTGTTTTTTTTTAAATTTTATTTTATTTAACTTTACAATATTGTATTGGTTTTGCCATATATCAAAATGAATCTGCCACAGGTACACATGTGTT
>NW_011495025.1:9395066-9395322 GCF_000754665.1 Bison bison bison | reverse complement strand
CAGAGGATGAGATGGCTGGATGGCATCACTGACTCGATGGATGTGAGTCTGAGTGAACTCCGGGAGTTGGTGATAGACAGGGAGGCCTGGCGTGCTGCGATTCATGGGGTCGCAAAGAGTTGGAAATGACTGAGTGACTGAACTGAACTGAACTGAAGAATACAAACTTTCAGTGAGTAATAAATTCATCATAAAGATCTAATGCATAGTATAATGAATATAGATAATAGTACTATAATTATATAGTGAGATAAGT
>NW_011495025.1:9394087-9394966 GCF_000754665.1 Bison bison bison | reverse complement strand
TGATATTATACATGTTTCAATGCCATTCTCTCAAATCATCCCACCCTCTCCCTCTCCCACAGAGTCCAAAAGACTGTTCTATACATCTGTGTCTCTTTTGCTGTCTCGTATACAGGGTTATTGTTACCATCTTTCTTTTTTTTTTTTTTTTTTTTTTTGTTACTGTCTTTCTAAATTCCATATATATGCGTTAGTATACTGTATTGGTGTTTTTCTTTCTGGCTTACTTCACTCTGTATGATAGGCTCCAGGTTCATCCACCTCATTAGAACTGATTCAAATGTATTCTTTTTAATGGCTGAGTAATACTCCATTGTGTATATGTACCACAGCTTTCTTATCCATTCATCTGCTGATGGACTTCTAGGTTGCTTCCATGTCCTGGCTATCATAAACAGTGCTGCGATGAACATTGGGGTACACGTGTCTCTTTCAATTCTGGTTTCCTCTGTGTGTACGCCCAGCAGTGGGATTGCTGGGTCATAAGGCAGTTCTATTTCCAATTTTTCCTTAGAATTGATGCTTTTGAACTGTGGTGTTGGAGAAGACTCTTGAGAGTCCCTTGGACCGCAAGGAGATCCAATCAGTCCATTCTAAAGGAGATCAGCCCTAGGATTTCTTTGGAAGGAATGATGCTAAAGCTGAAATTCCAGTAGTTTGGCCACCTCATGAGAAGAGTTGACTCATTGGAAAAGACTCTGATGCTGGGAGGGATTGGGGGCAGGAGGAGAAGGGGATGACAGAGGATGAGATGGCTGGATGGCATCACTGACTCGATGGATGTGAGTCTGAGTGAACTCCGGGAGTTGGTGATAGACAGGGAGGCCTGGCGTGCTGCGATTCATGGGGTCGCAAAGAGTTGGAAATGACTGAGTGACT
>NW_011495025.1:9381636-9393987 GCF_000754665.1 Bison bison bison | reverse complement strand
GATAAGTATGGCTACAACTGCAATCATATTACAATATGTAAACATTTCAAAGTAACACATTATACACCTTAAATTAACATAGCTTATAAGTCAAATTTATGCAATAAAAATATGACTATATTTTAATCTTAAAATGACAAGAAATACAAGTTAACAATAAAAGGTTTTTACAAGTCTAATTATGAAGGGACATGGGGTTTGAATAAATAAGCTAAGAAGCTCTGCTCACTGCCAATAAGTACATGAAAAGATGGTCAGCATCACTAGTCATTAGAGAAATGCAAATCCAAACCACAATGCCATACCACCCGGCCCACAAGGAGGTGGCTACAATAAAAGAGGCAGATAATAGCAAGTATTAGCAAAGATATGGAGAAATTAGAATCCTCATACATTGCTTGTGGGGATGTAAAATGGTGTCACTGGTTTAAAAACTAGTTTGGCAGTACCCCAGAAGGTTAAAATGGAGTTATCATATGGATCAGTGATCCACTGATCCACTCCTAAGTATATATACAAGACAACTGAAAACAAATGTCCACAGAAAAACATGTACACACATGTTCATGATAGCATTGTTTATAATACTCAAAGAGTGGAAACAACCCAAATGTCAATCAACTGATGAATGGATAAATACAGTGTGGTGCATCCATATGAGTGAATATTATTGGATTGTAAAAAGAGTGAGGTTCTGATACGTGCTACAGTGTGGATGTAACTTGAAAGCATTATGTTTAGTGAAAGAAGACAGACATGAAAGGCCATGTGTGTGTGTTCAGTAGTGTCCAGCTCTTTGTGACCCCCATGGACTACAGCCTGCCAGGCTCCTCTGACTGTGGAATTTTCCAGACAAGAATACTGGAAGATGGTACCATTTCCTCTTTCAGGGGATTTTCCCGACCCAGGGATCAAACCCGTGTCTCTTACATCTCCTGCTTTGGCAAGCAGATTCTTTACCATTAGTGCCACCTGGGAAGCCCATAAAAGGTATGTGGATGTCCAAAAAAGATAAATACACAGAGGCAGAAAGTAGATTACTGCTTTTCAGTTATGGGGAAAGTTGTTGTTGGACAGGGGAGAAGGGAACCACTAGTCACTGGAGACTAGTAATTGGATTGGTAAGGGGTTACTGTTCAGAATGAGGAAATGTTCTGGATTCAGATAGTGGTCATGGTTGCACAACACTGAATATACAAAAAGGTACTGAACTGCTGTTAAAAGGTGAATTTTATGATATGTGAATTATATCTTAATAAAGCTGTTATTTAAAAACATGACAAAATTAGATTATGGTGATGGTCGCACAACTCTGTGAATATACTAAAAATCATTGAACTGACCACTTTAAATGTGAAATTATCTCAAAACTCCATGGGAGGAAAAAAAAAGACCAAGAAACACTTTCTTTAGAAATTGGTGATTATTTGTATTCTATTTTATAGGCCTGAAAACATTTTGTTTTCTTTATTCTGAAGTCTTATATTTTTTTGCATGTAATTTTTGCTGCATATTTCATGTATTGTTTCTATTGACTTAAAAACACATATAGTTTTGTTTCTTCTTTATAGACAGCTTTTAGTTTGTATTTTGTGAATTTTAGAAGGTATAACAGCTAAATTTAGATTTTTTTGGTAAGTTTCTGTTAACCTTTTTGCTAACAAGCAATAGTTCATGATAATTAACTTAATAGCTCAGATTCACTATTAATTTAAATCTTCACCCAAGATCAAGTCTCACTCTTCGTGGGTCTTCTGTTAATTTCCCTCTATTCTTCTAAAATATCTCATATCTTGCTTAATTAAATCCAATTGCTTTAATATTATTTAGTTGGCATTATTATCATGTGTCTAAGTATGTTTATAAGGTCAATATTTTCTATTTATTTTATCAAGTTATTTGTTCCATGTTTGGGCAGATAAAAAAAAGAACTGTATGGTAATCTCTAAATTTTTCTAAGGAATGTCATTGCTGTTTGTAAGTCATGGTCATGTCTCCTAGCAACAAAATCTAGCTATATACTATACATGTTCCTAGGTTTTAGGCCTAGATTCTACTTTGTATACATTTAAAATGATCAATTATGTTAACATCATTATCATAGCAATAGAAAATCTTTTAAATCATTGCTAAAGATTGAAAACTGTTTCTTAGTACTTAAGTCAAAATGCATACTTGATCCATTCAGTGTAAAACCAATGAATTCAGTTCTATTATTTGCCTTTGGGAGTTCAACAATTATAGTGAATACTAGTTGTTCAACGTAACTTTTATCCTTGCCATAATCATATTGAATAGTATTTACTTTTTATTTATTTATAATTTCTTATTTTATTACTCATTAAACTAGTAATCTAATATTATTTTTCCATCCCAGATAGTAAAACTCATAATTTTTTTATTTTAACTCTATTTTACACGATCAGTTATATTTCCAACAAATTTGGAAATGAAGTCTAATAAACTGAACTTTTTACTTTCCTTTCTATAAATATTGATCATATTGTGTCATAAAAAGCATTTTTAAGCACAGTTAGTATTAAGTGTGTAATATTATTTTCTATTTTGGCAATGATATTTTGGCATTTACTTTTCTTTGTTGAATGTTATTTATAGATATTTACTCAGACTTTTGAGTACTAGTAACTGCATTTTTTAATTATTTTAATTTTTTTCTATTGCAAAGTGTTTCTTCAGTCACAAACTTGTATATCCAGTTATGGATATCTTCATTAGTCGAGTCAAGATTAATTGGGAAACATATAAATAAATGTAGTAGCAATTCTTTGCCATCGATTTAGAATAAAAATACTAAATGTGCACAATTTTTCTTCCTTTTAAATAATTTCGATGTAAAATTTAATACTAAATTTTCTGCCATGTATATCCAATAAAACTTTATAATCATTAACTTGAGTCAGATTGTGTTTCACAGAAACACTCTCATGCTGTCAGAAGGAAGTGACAGCCATTTTCCAAGATCATAATCTGAACCACACAGTAATTTTTGAGGTTTTCTTTCAACTTGCCTATTTTATAAATGTGCTTTTCATCATTCTTTAATCAGGAGATCATTAAAGGGTGTATTTGTTTTTTCTGAGTTGTGAATTTATTGTGGATAATTCTCTTTTCATGCTCATTGTTTTGAGCTGATATTTACATATTCAGTTATTAAGAAAATAAGGTTGTTGGGATTTCATCTGACCTCTTGTTCATTTTTATTATTACAATTGGTAAATCATCATTATAGAAAGAAAATATAAGGCCTTATTTGTAAATTTTATGCACTTTTGCTCACTTCCATTGCTTCTAGATTTTTAAAATTTTAAGCAGATAGTTCCTTTCAAGATTTTCCATTTTCTTTTATCTATTCCTATCACAATCTCAATTTGTACATTTGAAAGAACAAATAAAAAGATCGTTTATTATTCAAAATGCACAAAATGTTACAGTTCATCCAAAAGTATAACTAAAAGAAAATGAAAAACATTGATAATTCCTATTATATTTTTAGGAAGTTATTTTTCTAAAACATTCAAAATTATATATTAAATTAAGAAGAAAAATGTGGTATTTTGCTACAAATACGATATACTTTAAAATAAAAATTTAAAACAAAATTAAATGTAATTCTAGTATCAATGCCCATCTAGTGACCAGAATAAAAATATCCACATCATGTTTTACATATTAGGTATGTATGCTTGTGTATATGGTACCCAAATCTACATACATAACACATCTGTCTATATATATTCAATCTATATTTTTAAATTAATAAAAGTATTTTTTTAATATCAGAAAGTGTTGTTACACTATGAGGAACTCAGCACCCATGTATACTTATTCATGGTTTATTTGGTGTTACCCTTTATTCCCTCTGTAGATATATAGAATTATATGTTTTTGTGTTTTTTGTAATATTTTTCATAGTATGTGTTGCATAAATCTCTTAATGACAGGGAAGATTTCAGTAAATTCCAAATTTATGGTACTGTTTGCTATGTATAGTGACATGAGTTTACTGCTTCTTTGCATTTATTCTTCCTTGCACTCTTGTTAAAGGTACTCATAATCATTTGGGTATTTTCTTCCCCTATGCATTGTACAGGAGTAGAGAAAAGATGACCATTATCTCCAGCAATAAGCACAGTCATACAAATCATCATTTTCTAATTCCATGGTCTCACAACCATTCACAATTAATTTCAGTCTCATGCTTAGAACAGTAGGACAGAAGCTCCTCTCTCCTACTAGCTATAAACGGCCAAGATCTTATTATCTATGTTACTCCTAACAAAGTTGGCTGTCAGTCCTACCAACTCCAGGGGCACCCTCCTTAAAATGAAGCTGACACTTCATCTTGGATGGCAGGTGGGAAAGAAAATAAAAATGAGTTGGTTTTTGTATCACCACTACCTGATAGCCAACCCAAGGAACAGGTACATGAACCAATCAAGGGCCAACAGATGTGCTCTCCTTGGAATTTCAAACTTGATTGGAGTAACACAAAGGGATAAAAATTGTGGTGCTCATTCACCAGGGAACAGTGCCCACAGAGAATATCTTTTGGTTCCTGCTACATAGACAACTGGATCCATTCTCTTTCCTTTATAAGCCTAACCTTTGCTCCTTTGAGCTATGCTGTATCTTTGCAATAAATTGATTTTTGGCTTAAGTTAGAGTCTTTAACAATTTAGAGTATTATTTATCAAATATTCTCTTTCTTTTTCCTCCCACTTAGCCATTTCCTCATTTTATTGATATTGAACTTTTTTGTGTGGTTTGCTTTGGCCAATGAAACTAATCCAGTCAAGGCCAGTATAGGTCAATCAATCCTCAGTTGATCTATAGATGTGTGAGCATGGATGAATAACTGTTGTGTTGATCCGTCAGTGTGGGGATGATTTGATAAAATTTATTACTGCAGTAATATATGACTGTTATTACTTGCAAATATCTGATATCACTTTCTCTGCAAAACCAATATTGCAGAGGGATGAAGGAAAGAATAAAGCCAGAAGTCTCACTGGCAGGGTCAGCTCCAGCTCTGCTGTGAGACGAGCCTATATCCAAATCATACTTTCTGTGTGACCATGACACTAGCCAAAACTCAGTGAATCAGTTATCCAGTACTTCTTTTTGAGCAATAGCACATCATTCAATAGCACATCTCTCAAGAAGCGTTGTTACTATAAAATGAAAAATGTAACAGGAATGTAAGAGTGATACCACTTTTAGTTCTTCACTAAAAGCACATTTAGACCCCTCTCTTTAAGTAGAACATGTTAGTCTACTCTATCTTTAAAATATTCAACTTAGGAAAAGCAACTAGAAAAAAACTTTAGAAATGTTTTTAAAACTTGTTTATGGAAGCATTTGAAAGAGGTAATCAGACATTGTGTTTATTACTACATGCTTAGTGGACTGATGGTTAAGCGATTTGCAATGTTTAGATATTTCTCAACCTCTAAACTATTGAAATTCCAAACCAAAGCAATAGTCCTTATTTAAGGAATGAAGGTTGGCAATTTGTTAAAGATAACTATAGAGTTCCATAGATTAGCACATTTTTAGGGCTGCTCTAGA
Organism: Bison bison bison; assembly: GCF_000754665.1. Classification (NCBI taxonomy): domain Eukaryota; kingdom Metazoa; phylum Chordata; class Mammalia; order Artiodactyla; family Bovidae; genus Bison; species Bison bison. The sequence continues at coordinate 9,388,398 of NW_011495025.1, read as the reverse complement.
GGAAATTCATTCCTACACCTGATATTTACTCCATCACTGTTACCAAGGGTATGTCATATAACTTTAGACAGAGTATAGCATTTTATGAACTTCTACTGGAATATTTTACTTAATAATATTCCACTTGCACTTCTTGCTTTTTAACTATATGGGAAATGTAAAAACTATTATTCCGTTTAAGGAAAGACTAAAAGGGATAATTTAAAAATTTTTTAAATAATTTAAAAAATAATTTTAAAATAATTAAATTTTAAATAATTTAAATTAATTTAAAATAATTTAAAAAATAAATAATTAAAAAATAATTTTTTGTGTTTGGCTTTACAGTGGTTAGACAAACATGTGGTTAGACAAACATGTTTGGGAATGGATTTGAACATGGGCTCTCTAACTCTGCTGTTTCAGTTCATGTAGATTGAAGGCAGCACAGTGAGGCTGATATGGTTCTGAGTAACCAGGGATGATTCAATAAATGTTGATTAACACACAATGCCATATTTCTCTGATATTCTCTCCCAGAGCTTCCCATGCAAAGCAGATCATTTCTGAACTCAGAGGTGGATTTAGAGTAGCCTTCAAGTGACTTTTTGTGTCTAGTAAGTCCAAAGAGATTCTCAGTGGTAAGTCACTTCAGTTGTGTCTGACTCTTTGTACCTCTATGGACTGTAGCCCACCAGGCTCCTTTGTCCATGGGATTCTCCAGGCAGGAATACTGGAGTGGTCTGCCATTTCCTCCTCCAGGGCATCTTCCCCACCCAGGGATCGAACCTACGTCTCTTATGTCTCCTACTTTGATAGATGGGTTCTTTACCACTATCACCACCTGGGAAGCTCAAGTCTAGGCTGTATTCAGATATGCTTGTCATGACTGTTCTCAATTTTTAAATGGTTGTGGTACATTCAGTTGGACTGTATTACCTTTCTGTTGCTGCTGGAATAAATCACCAAAACAACAATTTATTATCTTATAGTTCTTGAGTTCAGAAACCCTAAAATCAAATTATACCTAGGGCTGCATCCCTTCTGGAGGCTCTAGGAAAATATTTCCTTGACTTCTCTGGTTTCTTGAGGCCACTTGTATTCCTTGGCTTGTGATTTCTTCTGTCTTCCAAGCAAGGGGTGTAGCAACTTCAAATCCTTCTCTCTGATTTCCTTTCCCATTGTCACATCTTCTGTAACTCTAATTCTCCTTCATCTCTCCACTTACAATGCTTTTGTGGCTACACTGGGAATATCCAGATAACCCAAGATAATAGCTCCATAGCAAGACCCTTAAGTTAATCTCATTGCAAAGTCCTCTTTAATGTGTGAGATAACACAGTCACACTTAGGAATGGACCCAGTTAGGAAGTGGACATCTTTGAAAAAGGTGAAGTGTTACTTGCTCAGTCGTGTTCAACAATTTGTGACCCCCAGGACTGTAGTCCACCAGGCTCCTCTGTCCATAGAATTTTCCGGATGGAGTGAGTTGCCATTTCGTCTCCAGGCGACCTTCCCAAACCCAGGGATCAAACCCCGGTCTCCTGCATTGCAAGCAGATTCTTTACCATCTGAGCCACCAGGGAAGCCTCAGGCAGAACATTATTCTCTCTACCATAATGACAGAAACTCTGAGGATCATAAAATCCCACTTTATTCCAACTGCTAACTGAGAAAAAAAAAAATTGGAGAGGAAATAATTCTTAGCAGAAACCTTGCTGCTAGCAACACATATAAACAGCTTGCTATTTACTTTATAAAAAATAATTGAGATTGTATACATCATTCTAACATTATTAAAAATATGCTCTAAATTTAAAAATTACCCACTGATTTAATTACAACTTATCTTGATAATATGATGCAAGATTTTTTGAGTAATATTCAGTGTGAGGTAGCATGTCACCAAGAAAATCCAGTTACAAGAAATTTGTGGGAAGTTAATTGTATACCTATATTAGTAAAAAAAAATGAATGATTTGTATTTAAATTTCAGTGCATGCAAATCTGAAGGTTTATTTATTGGAAAAATATAATCCCCAAACATAAATATGGGTGGCAATAAACTATCAAATTGGTTGAACATTTGCAACAAAACTGATACTGATAAAGACAAATCAACATACATTTTTTGCAAGAACAGCAGAGGAAAACCACCACCAAATCCCATAACACTGTGATGCACTGATAGCAAAGCATCTTTTTTGAATTTTTTAGAAATATTCTATCTCTGTGAACATGCAGTAGCAGTTCAGTACTTTGCTAAGCATTTCCTGAAATTTAGATATCTCAGTAAAATACTAAAATAGAGCATTTCAGAAAACTCTTTGAAATGAGCTAATTCTAATATAAAATTCAAAAATACATTGATATTTAATAACTCACTTAGCAGGTTACTAGTAAGTAGCCCTTGCTGCTAAGTCACTTCAGTCGTGTCCGACTCTGTGCGACCCCACAGATGGCAGCCCACCAGGCTCCCCAATCCCTGGGATTCTCCAGGCAAGAACATGGGAGTGGGTTGCCATTTCCTTCTCCAATGCATGAAAGTGAAAAGTGAAAGTGAAGTCGTTCAGTCATGTCCTACTCTTAGCGACCCCCTGGACTGCAGCCTACCAGGCTTCTCCGTCCATGGGATTTTCCAGGCAAGAGTACTGGAGTGGGGTGCCATTGCCTTCTCCGAAGTAGCCCTTAGTTGTATGTAAATCAAGACAGTTCTGAAATATATTTCATTCAAACACTGAAATTCCAGATTTTTTTTTTAACTTTTTTGAATCAGTCTCAGTCCATTGTAAGGATTCTTGTGCCTTCCAATGTCATTGTTTGTTTTTAAAATACTTTCTTTAGATATGCCCCTCCTCTCTGGAATTGCCTTCCTGTTCCCATCAAACATTTCCCTTTTGGCTAATTCCTTTTCATCCATAAGAAATCAGCCTCGGCCATTGTTAGGTTCCTAGATGTGTATTTCCATATGATCTCAGAGCACCCTATTCAGTTATTCTCTTATTATTGGTAACATTAAGAGTTCATTTGAAGTGTGGAACCTGTGCTATCCATCTTTGTAACCCAGCATCTCTCATAATACACTGGAACATTGTCAAAGTGTATTAACATTTAAAGAAAAAGATATTTAGAAATGATTATAATAGCATAAATAGCCAACATTTGTAGAATTTGTATTAATACTGGATGCCAAGCACTCTTTCGGGTATAGTTAACATGTATCTTACAAATCAAAAATTAAAAGTTTATCTTTACAATATAATGATGTGGGTTCTACTTAAAAGATGAGAAGACTGAGGCATAGAGAAATTAAGTAATTTGTTTAAGGCCATTTAGAATTGAAATAAAAAAGAAAGCAAAAAATATATAAGAAAATCAGTAAATAGGAGGCAAGGAAAAAGGAAGGGAAAGGGAGATTTCAGCAGCGTGTTGATGAAACTGGAACCTCCGATGCATTCTCCATTGGTTCTACGAGCTGTTCACTGTTTTTCACTTTCCTCATGCCATCATCTTCCTCATTACCTACACTGAGTTCAAGACCATCATTTTCATCATTCACAATTTTCTGATTGTGTCCTACTTGCTAAGCAAATTCAAAAGAAGAGTACGACAGGGTTGTCTGCTGTCACCTGTTTGTTTAATCTATACATGGAGCTCATCGTGAGAAATGCAGGGCTGGATGAATTACAAGCTGGAATCAAGATAGATGGGAGAAACACCAACAACCTCAGATATGCAGATAATATCACCCTTATGGCAGAAAACTAAGAGGAACTAAGGAGCTTCTTGATGAGGGTGAAGGAGGAGAGTGAAAGAACTGGCTTAAGACTAAATATTAAGCAAGGTCCAACACTGATCAAATCCATTAGTTTGCTTATTCCACATCTGTATCTGTAGCTGGAGGGAAAAAGTGAACATGGCTAAAGAGGGCTAAGAAAAAAAAAAAAAAAAAACAACTATGCTTTTACTTTTGGATTCACGATCACTAACCTTGATTGACCATGCCCTTACTCTATTTAGTCTCTCACCTTGCAAATGACTCTCACAGTTTCTATTCTTTCTTCAATCCCTCAAAGTTCCTCCAATTTCTCACTCTAAGATGACGATCTTGTTCCAGTCACACTGAAACGATAACACTCAGAAATGCCACACAACCCTTAAAACATATCCACCCAACTTCCAACTCTATCCATATATGTCTTCCTTGTTTTTACTATGAAAGAACTACTTGCAGGTAAGGCTAAGCCCTCCACTTATACTCCAGATACCATCGCTTCTCACCTGCTCAAGAATAAAGCTCCACTAACCCCTCTTTTGGCTTACCATTGTCGTTTTTTTAACCTGGGTTTTTGCCACTAGCTTACAAACATGTGGCCATGTCTCTCAACTAAACAAACAAAAATGAACTTAAAAACCCATTTGACTTCACACTGCCTTCCAACTATGCCTTTTTAAACCAAAAATCCTTGAAAGGTTAGTCCATGCTTGCTGTCCTAAACGCCTCTCATCTTATTTTCTCTTGAACACACTTCAGTTAGGCTTTTTGCCCACAACTCTCCCAAAAGAGCTCAATCAAGGTCACCTATGACTACACATTACCAAATCCAGTGGTGAATTCTCAGTCCTCATTTTAGTTAAACTTTCAATAGTGCTGTGTTGGTTGGTGCTGATCAACCTTTCCTGGTAGAAACATTGCTCCCAGAGAACAGTGCTCTCCTAGTTTTTCTCTTGTTCTCTTGGCAGCTCAACCTCAGAATGCTTTGCTATATCTCCTCATACTCGTGACCTCTAAACCAGAGGTCTTCAAGCTTTTCATTGGTGCCTCTCCTTGCCCGTTCCTAATTTTAGTTGACATCTAAAGATTTTCACCTTAAGTTTACACAGTTGCAAAAGTTATGTGGTAACATATTTTAAATAGGGCCATTTTGCATAGAACCATGACATCACACTGACAAATATATCCAGGGAAATACTAATATTATAGCAATTTTATACACACCTTTATCTATTTTAAAGTACATGAACATGGCTTTCTTTGCAGTAGGAAATGATAAACCCTTCTCTTTTCTCCTCAGACTATTATTTCCATTGCAGTCCCAACACAGAGTTTTGCCCTATTGTAATTTTAAGCCATTTATTGTGAATTATACCTTTAGAAAAATTCACGACAAAGATGTACAGCTCAAGAATTTGTCACAATGCAGGCTCATGTAACCAACATTCCAGAGACAAAGTAGAGCGTTTACACAGCATAGAAGCTCCCCCACCCCTCCCAATCAAGATCTCTTCTTCCCTTTCCTATATAATCACACATGTTTCTTAATGCTTTGTATGGATCTTTCTTTTTTCACTAGTTCAAGCTTCTGTCAGTGACTATTACGTATTATTACTGTGCTCCACATCTCTTCCTCTTTTTCATTGTTTCTGTGTGTGCTCTCTAAGGAACACTATTCACTGCGATGGTGATAGGAGCAGTTTCCTTATAAAAATGTCACTTAGTTCTTCAATTACATTTCAAGACTCTACACTCCCTAATTAAATGATCCATAATCACAAATTACTTTTAATATTTTAGGTAATAACTGTATTGAGCCCCTCTAATTTTGTGGCAATAAAAAAACCGGAAACCACCTGACATGTATAAAAATTTGTTGTCAGCCATTAAAGTCCAAAGAGACACTAATACTTTCAAATTCCCCCTTGTTTTGAATCCCAAGGTGTTAACACCTGCGGCAATGCAGCATAGGAAGATTCAATATGTGTGAAAAGTATATCATATGTAAAGTGCATAAAGGTAAAATACATATTTTTTTGGCCATGTTGCCTGGCTTGTGGGATCTTAGTCCCCCAACCAGAGATTGAACCTGGGCCAAAACAGTGAAAGCACTGAGTCCAAGAGTCCTTACTACTGGATCGCCAAGGAACTCCTAAGGTGAAATGTTTTGAAAGGAGAAGTTGGAAATAAAAACACCCAGGTTGCTCAACTGAAGAATATCAGCTCAGTCAATTCTAGTCATGATTACTTATATCAATGTTGAGGACAAGGAAAGTGACTTCCTCAAAAGTATCCCAGCCTGAATATTCCTTTGAAAATCTTGTGTATTCCCAGGATACACATAATCCAGTTAGATATCCTCAGGTTATACATTAGAATTTTCAGGATTTTTCCCTTGGACCATTTTTTCCTTCTTATATATTCACTTATCCAATCTCATGGCATGACTTTAAATATTACACAGACACACACAAACACACACACACCATCTCTCAAATCTGTATCTAGAGCCAGGATATCTCTCATAATTCCACAAGGATATAAACAACTTGATATTTGATATCCCCATTTGGATGTCTAGTATACATCTCAAAAGGATACTTTCAAACATGAAATTCTGATGCCCTTCCCCACCTGAGACCTTATCCTCCTTTAGTCCTGCCTCTCTTGGTATGTTCGAAAATTTATCATTCAAGTTCAGTTCAGTTCAGTTCAGTCTCTCATTCGTGTCTGACTCTTTGCGACCCCATGAACCGCAGCACGCCAGGCCTCCCTGTCCATCACCAACTCCCAGAGTCCACCCAAACTCATCTCCATCGAGTTGATGATGCCATCCAACCATCTCATCCTCTGTCGTCCCCTTCTCCTCCTGCCTTCAATCTTTCCCAGCATCAGGGTCTTTTCAAATGAGTCAGCTTTTCGCATGAGGTGGCCAAAGTACTGGAGTTTCAGCCTCAACATCAGTCCTTCCAATGAAAACCCAGGACTGATCTCCTTTAGAATGGACC
>NW_011495025.1:9316598-9381536 GCF_000754665.1 Bison bison bison | reverse complement strand
GGAAAAACCATAGACTTGACTAGACAGACCTTTGTTGGCAAACTAATGTCTCTGCTTTTTAATATGCTGTCTAGGTTGGTCATAACTTTCCTTCCAAGGAGCAAGTGTCTTTTAATTTCATGGCTGCAGTCACCATCTGCAGTGATTCTGGAGCCCAGGAAAATAAAGTCAGCCACTGTTTCCACTGTTTCCCCCTCTGTTTGCCATGAAGTGATGGGACCGGATGCCATGATCTTAGTTTTTTGAATGTTGAGCTTTAAGCCAACTTTTCACTCTCCTCTTTCACTTTCATCAAGAGGCTCTTTAGTTCTTCTTCACCTTCTGCCATAAGGGTGGCATCATCTGCATATCTGAGGCTATTGATATTTCTCCTGGCAATCTTGATCCTTAAGTGACTGAGGCTAAATATTTCTTGCTGCTCCTTGAACACACCATGAATATTCCTGATTCTGATTCTTTGTATTTGTTTCATGTGTATAGAACCTTCTTCCCCTAGAGAACTTTGTGCCCTGTTTCTTCACTTCTTTCCAACATTTGCTCAAATATATCTGATGCTTTCTCTAGTCATTTTAAATACTGCAAGTATCCTCTCACTACCTCCTGAAAAGACTCTCTTTTCCGGACTTTAATTTTCTTTAGAGTGCTTATTATCTGACACCCCATAAAGTTTACTTAATTGTTTGTTGTATATCTCTTCCCACTAGACTATAAGCTTCATGAATACTGAACTTCTGCTTTTTTTTTTTTCTTTAAATATTATTCCACATTCCTAGCATGTAGAAGTGCCTTGGATATGGTAGCCACTCAATAAGTATTTATTGAAGAGTGAATACATTAATCATGGGGTGAGTGCATGCGTAGTTGCTCCGTCATGTCCAACTCTTTACAACCCTTTGGACTGTAGCCCACCAGGGTCCTCAGTTCATGGGATTCTCCAGGCAAGATGCAGGAGTGGGTTGCCATGCCCTTCTCCAGGGGATCTTCCTTACCCAGGGATTGAACCTGCATCTCCTGTGTCTCCTGCATTGCAGGTGGATTCTTTACCTGCTGAGCCATCAGGGAAGGCCAATCATGGGGTAGAAGTCAACAAAATTACTCAAGCTCTCTTAAACAATCTGGATGACAACAAAGGATGACTTGAAGGTCAAATCAAGCACAATGCTGATGAAGAGAATATAAGTAGTGAAACAGAAAGGGAACTTATATTACAAGAATACCTGTTAAAAAAAGACTGTTTTATAGTAACATAGAAAGAAATGGACATCAAGTCCATTTGAGTCACTACTGACTGAGAAAATATAAATATTCATGGAACAGTTGCAGCAGGATTTGAACAGCTGACTACTTCCAAGGGAACCACAGTGACGGTGTAAGCATACTGAAGGTGTAAATTCTTACAGATGATGTTTAAAACTCTCTTTATTCTTAATAACATCTTGTATTTGAGCAATCAAATTATAAAACATTCACTGGTATCAAAGTTAAAAAAATAAATGTCTCTTTCTACATTTTTTTTTCAAATTTCATGATCAATTCTGGTTTACTGAATATGATTAACAATGCAAAGCATTTTAGGAAAGAACAGAGCACCAGGGATGAAATATCAATCCTTCCACTGAAATAGAACTGGCATCCTAAATTTATTCTGAATGTGGAAACTAGACTCTCTGAACTTTTAGAGTACGAGAACTTTCAGGGAAATTACCTTATTGCATTACAAACCTTTGTTTCATTCCTCATGTCAACTAAGTTGGCATTTGAATATTTGATCAGTAAGAGAACTTGGTATATTTTTTTTTAACTTGGTATATTTTGGAATCAAGCATTTTTTTTTTTTCTTTCTTCTCCTTGTATAGTTTCTTGGTGCAGAATTTGAAGCACTGGAATTTTTCTTTGTGTGTGTTTGGATCATTGTGACAACCTTCTTTTTTCTAGTGCCAGTGGTGCATTACAGGGCTTGGACTTAATAAAGGCTGAATTTTCCTCCCATCAGGATATAGTCATAAAATCAATGTGTAAATAGTGACTCACTCTCATTAGTGGGGCGAGATTTCATAATTCTAACAAAGATTTTCCTAGAAAATCACTCATGCTTTATTGTGTATATATCCAGTTGCTGTAAAATTGGCATCCCTTCCCCAGGCCGTCTGGTACTGTCTATCTGAATTCTGGAAGTGCTCCATGCTGTTAACCATGCAGGTAATCTGTAGCATATTCTTCACGCTCCTACCTGTCTCAAAGGGGAATAAGTAGATTCACTTCCTTAAAACTGATTATCGCAGTGTGTGCAGTGGGCCTTCAAAACACATTTGCTCACTTTATATAAATATGAAAGCTAGAAATTTATTTATTAACATTTTCAGGAAACAGAATTTCCTAATTTTTGTGTAAGGTCAGAATTTCAGATTCTGTACAGACAGATAGAGTAATCCATTTATGGACCAAGTCACCCTTACAAATTAGGAGGAATGATTTTCTGCAGCACCAAAAAGTCATTGAAAACATTGTTGTATAATGTCTAAAAGTTTTCTTGCTGAAAATTTACTCTTGCAAAATATGTTCTCATCTCTATTTAAAGGTAGGTATTCTGAGGATCTAACTTAGAAAATCTACAGTTTTATTCTTCACATACAGATTCTTTATGGAAATAACATTATAAAATAAAGTGAGATATAAATAATGCTTGCTTAAAATTATGTTTACTAAGCCAAAATGGCTTAGGTAAATTATACTTAATTTTAGCTTAGGGAAAACTTACATAACATCCATGAAATAGATTTAGCTGTTTTGTTAAGATTTCCTTATCTTGATTATGAAAAAAATGAACAAATAACTATTCCACTTATCATTAAACAAATAAATCTCTGTCACTGCTGACCATTCAGTTAGGAGACATAGTTCATTTGCTATCACCTTTTCAGTTGGGATCTTGTTACTTTTCAAAGTTCCCTGGAAATCACTGCTTTTTGTATCTACATGGTCCTACTTTTAATCCACACAACCTATTTCAACAAATTGGATGAAAATTCAACTAGCCTTTTTGTAGATGTATGCAGTAGTAATATCAAACACAGAATGAAGCAAACAATCTACTTTAAATATTTTTACTTATTAACTAGTTAGTTAAAGATCTACTGTCACACTATCATACATATTCATTGGGTTAAATTCTCCTAGAATTTAAATTAATTTCTTAGATTAAGCATCAAACTTTCATTTGATGCTCATTCTCACAAATGAAATATTTAAAATGTCCTTAAAATACAAAACATTAACAATACATTATTCAAAGAAAAAACAGTTAATGATGCAAGGATAATCTGTTAAGAAAGTAATGGAAAATCTGGTAAGGAGTGAAGAATATATCATAAGAAACAAAAATAACCCCATAATTGGTCCATTATTCCACATCAATGAGTATTTGACTGTTCAAACAGGCAGGTATCCTAAACCACAGTAAAAGAGCTATTTGGCTAGATTTGGTGGGAAGGTATTCTTCAAGATGAAAAACTGACAGCTAAAGTGTCTATGGCTTCACAGGTGGTAAGAGTTTCCCTTGAGACTCTCCCTCAAGACAGCTCTCTGGTTAAGTTGAAAGTGAAAGTAAAAGTTGGTCAGTCATGTCTGACTCTTCGCGACCCCATGGACTATACAGTTCATGGAATTCTCCAGGCCAGAATACTGGAGTGAGTAGCTTTTTTCTTTTTCAGGAGATCTTCCCGAACCAGGAATCCAACCGGGATCTCCTGCATTGCAGGCAGATTCTTTACCAACCGAGCTACTAGTTAAGGGTCATATATCTTCACTACCGAAGATGAGAACTGAATATTAAGAACTTTGAGTTTAATCCATAGGGGAACGCATTTCCAATTGTTTACATACACTGCTGCTGCTGCTGCTAAGTCGCTTCAGTTGTGTCCGACTCTGTGCGACCCCATAGATGGCAGCCCACCAGGCTCCCCAGTCCCTGGGATTTTCCAGGCAAGATCACTGGAGAGGGTTGCCAATTTCTTCTCCAATGCATGAAAGGGAAAAGTGAAAGTGAAGTCGCTCAGTCGTGTCTGACTCTTAGTGACCCCATGGACTGCAGCCTACCAGGCTCCTCCATCCTGGGATTCTCCAGGCAAGAGTGCTGGAGTGGGGTGCCATTGCCTTCTCCATTACATACACATATATATACAAAAACACAAAACACATACACACATAAGGAAAAGAGGGTCCAAAACAATAAAAGACACAGTCAGATTCAGGAAAACACATGCTGTTAGAATTATTATACAATACATTCATTGAATGGGTTAAAAAATCTGACAGCAGGAATTAAGACAAATGTTAAAAATTACTCAGAGAAAAACAGCAAGGCAAAAAGAAGAACTATTAAAAAGAACGTTTGAAACATAGAAATACACATTCTAAAAAAAATCACACATCAGATTTTCAGAAAGTAAAAAAAGAATAGTAATAAAAATAATAATACTTATTATGTTATAAATGACATATTATAAATACATTTATTATAGCCCAGGGAGTATTCTAACCCTATCAAGGAAGCATTAATAATAACCATCATCATATTATTATTAATACATTTTATAGATAGGGAAAGTGAGCAGAAATTGACTAAATAACTTCCCAAAGATTTCATAGCTGGTAAGTGGCAGAGCCAAAAGTCAAATTTAGGCAGTCTAGCATTAGAGGCTGTGCTTTTAATTGTTGATATTTAAAAGATAAAGACTAAAAGTTTTTTAAAAAACTGACAGAAGGCAGAAAACATACATTTTAGATTTGGCAAGTACAATATATTTAAGAATGATTTTAAAAAACACATCACAGTGAAACTACTAAACATCAAAGACAGAAATACAGGAATTTGACAGAAGAATGTGAAGAAGTGGTATATTTAAAATATTGAGGAATAATAATCATTTACCTAGAACTATGTAGCCTACAAAACATTGTAAGAAGACATTTTCAGGCAAATACAACTGAATTACTAAAAAAAAAAAGAAAAGTGATTCCAGAAGAAAGGCATGATTTTCTTAAAAAGTTGGTGAGCAAAAGAAATTGTAAGCATGTTATAATAACCTTTACATTGAGGGTATTACGAAAAACAAGATGAGGAGCTTGTGTGCATGTGTATGTGTATGCGTGTATGAGACTGATTACAGTTTGAACACTAAGGTCTTTGAATTGTCTAAAAAAAGAGTAAATACACTGATGTATTTAGTCTTATTAAGTAAAACACGAAAGTTAAGAAATAAGTAACCATTTAAAGAAGAGTTAGGAGCATATACCTTCCAATAATAAGGGAGAAAAGACAGAGAAAGAAAAAAAATTAATAAATGCAAGAGAAGTAAAGAAAGGAGAAGGACAAAAAGCAGCAAAACAAAGAAGAAACAAAATAGAAACTAAGATGATAAAACTAAATCCATTTTTATCAGGAATAACAAAAAATGTAACAGATACCACTCTTGCCAAAGGTAGAAAATTTTTTTCCAACGTTCAACAGAATTACCATTTAGCTTTATTGACCTTTTTCAACATTTCTCATGCAGCAAAATGTTGTTTACAATGTGTGAATCTTCAACCATAAGTATAAGAATAGCTGTAAGAGAAAGAGTACAAAATAATATAGTAGACAAATAATAATCAGATAAAGTTTGTGTGACTAAGTAAGGATTAAAGGATCAAATCACCAGAAAAATACAATTCTAAACTTACATACATTGAGTATCATAAGTTCAAAATTTATTAAAGCAAGTTTCCACAATTGCAAGAAGAAACAGATGATATATCAACAAAATTGGCTATTTCAATATACTATTGTTAGCATTGGATAGATCAAGTAGATAAAACAAGCAATAGATAAGCTTGATCTAATAGATGTAGAGAGAATATATAAATAAGTTTGATCCTATACAGAACTGGAAATTTTTTATTCTTTTCAACACATGAACATTTATAAATTTAATCAATGTCAAAAAGCTCTAGCCCACAGAGTAAGTCTTAACAAATTTCAGGGAACTGGTTTCATTTAGATCACATTCTCTGTTCATTATATATATATATATATATTTGTTTTAGTTTGTATATTTAGTTTACATATATATAAACTTCATAGATATAAATGATACATACAAACTAAAAGAAGCATAAATTTCCCATACATTTGGAGGTTAAAAACTCACTCCTGAAACAAAGATGCAAACAGACTTTTCACAGAAAAGAATTGTCAATAAACATGAAAAAGACTCATGACTCAGTGGTATGCAGTGCAATGCAGGAGATGGAGGTTTGTTCCCTGGGTTGGGAAGATCCCCTGTAGGAGGAGATGGCAACTCACTCCAGTGTTCTTAACCAGAAAATCCCATGGACAATGGAGCCTGGCAGGCTACAGTTCATGGGGTAGCAAAGAGTTGGACATGATTGAGTATAGCCTAGCAATAATAAAGACTCAGCATCATTAAAATTATGAAATGCAAATGAAATCTCCAATGAGATGCCTTTTTAGTCCCAACAGATTGGCATATTTTAAAGAGCCTGACAATCTCGAGTGTTCAGGGGAAAGTAAACCTTTCCACAAATCGTATAGGTGGGAATATATTTTGATACAAGCTTCTCTGGTGGCTCAGTGGAAAAAAAAAAAAAAAATACTCCTACCAATGTAGAAGATGTGGGTCAGGTAGATATCCTGGAGAAGGAAATGGAAACCCACTCCAGTAATCTTGCCTGGGAAATACCATGGATAGAAGAGCTTGGTGGGCTACAGTCCATGGGGTCGCAAAGAGTTGAACATGACTTGGTGACTAAACAATAACAATAAGCACTTCGGAAAGAAACTGGCATTATAAAGTTGAGGACGTGCAAACTTTCTAACCCTGTGACTGAACTGAATATAAACCCTTCAGAACTTCTTGCACATATTCCCCAAGGGCACACATAAGAAGATCCTCAATCATGCTTGTAATACCAAAAACGCTGGATATAACCCAAGTGTCCATCAGCAAGAAATGGATAAATCACAGCACCAATATGAATGACTCACATTATTTTGAGCAAAAAAGCAGTAATAAAAAATAGTTTTTGCCTTTGTTTTTCTATTAGAGTGGTCAACTTTTTATGATTTACAAGTTTCCTTTGGTCATATTTGGAAGTAGGATTGTTGGAGAAGGAAATGGCAACCCACTCCAGTATTCTTGCCTGGAGAATCCTGTGGACAGAGAAGCTTGCCAGGCTACGGTCCATGGGGTTGCAAAGAGTTGGACATGACTGAGCAACTATCACTCATTCACTCATTCATTTGGTTTTTTCTCACTGCTTTGTACCAGGGGACTCATTAATAAGAGGATTTAAAACCTAGCTGTGTGGACATCTACCCAGCTCCGGAGGACTTCAGCCTCTCCAGGCTCTTGCCAGCGAGACCAGCAAGGTCTCCCTTTCTTTGAATTCACAGCCCTACGTGTAGCTATTCTCTGACTGCAGGGTTGGGGACCTCCTCCTCTCAGAACTCACCAGTGGCAGAATTCTCACCACACTGTGGACATTACATCACCTCTCCCCTGCCCAGCCCGAGGGAATCTTCCCTACTTTGAAGAGAAGGGCGACATCTCTCTTCTGAGGGTCCTCTCTGGTTTCCTAAAGATGTCAGGTTTTGGACAACAAGTAAAGAGAAACCCTCTTCTCTCTGTATCTTAACCTGTTATATGCCATTGTTGTCTTTACCCAGCTGTTGTTAAGATGCATTTGTACAGAGTCCAGAGGCCAGAAACCAGTTTCAAATGCGGACTTGCCTCTGGTGTGTTTGTATGTGTGTAGGTCATGCAGATATGTTCCTGTTCTCTCTATGAAGTTGTTATCATTTTTGTACTGGGGTCTAACTCTGGGCATCTGATGTTGAGTTTTCTGTTTTTGTTAGAGGAAAGTATGCGATTAAGTCTGTACTCCTTTCTGTAGTTTTTGCCTTTGAAGTTTGAGTAAGCCTCTTTGAAACAGTCTACAATATATTTAAGACTATCAGGGGACTTCCCTGGCAGTCCAAAAGTTAAGATTTCACCTTTCAATGCAGGGGTTCGCTCCCTGGTTGGGGAACTAAGGTCTCACATGCCATGGGGTGCAACCAAAAAAAAAAAAGAAAAACTATCTTGTGGGAAATTCCCTGGTGGTCCAGTGATTAAACCTCCATGCTTTCATGCAGGGGGCATGGGTTCAACCCCTGGTCTGGGAACTAAGATCTCCATGCCTCACATGTGGCAAGAAAAAAAAAGACTATCTTGTATTGAGGATGAAATACCAGGCTAAAAAAAGGATCTTTCCAGTCTGTACATCTCCTTTTTGGTATGGTCATGACAATTCTCCTGGGACTCTTGGTCTGTAGTGGCTAAAGATTGCAAGCTTCTTCTGTAATGGTGCTTTGGGGCCCAGCCCAGAATCCTGTTAGGACTGAAGGTACTCGGGCCCCAGCTGGGGAATGTGTTGTGTGTTTTTGGCTCACTGTAGAGGCCTCCCCTGGGAATTGCCTTGCCCCAAACTAGCTATTTCCCCCATAGGTAGGCTCCTCTCCAATGCAGCCACAAACCAATGTCTTATCCGTGATTTCTGAAGGTTCATCCCGGTATAAAAGCTTCTCATAGTATAGGCTGAAATCTTTGTTGCAGATGCATTGAGTTCCAAGTGCTTCTGCTTCTACCCAGTCCTACTGGTCTCATTTCTATGAAGATACTCCTTAATACAGGCAAATTTCTATATCAGAATCTATTTCCTGGAGTACTCTACCTAAGACATCATCTCTCTAATGGGCCACCACACCTTCAAAATTTGCCCTTTCAGGTTTTTAGTTATGGTTGTATTATAATATATTGTACAGTTGTATACATTGTATAATAATAATCTTAAAGACCTAGTAAGATATTCCTATATTTGAATTTCCTTTACATTATCTAATTTTTTTTCACAATTCCATGTGTTTGGAGGTAGGCACTATTATTCTTCCCATTTTACAGCTGAGTAAATGGGAAATTTATAGAATGGCTTGTCTATTTTCACACACTACACATCCAGGCTAGTCTTCTATTGAGCGATGAGTTAAGAGACAGGAAGTACAGCCCCCAGGCATTTTCCTCAAATATCTCAAAAGGGCCATGAGATGCTGCATCTGATTATGTTTCATTCAAATAAAAGAACCCCAAATAGAGGTCCTTATTACTCATGCAGGAAACTCTTGACTGTAACCTTGTCTCTGAAATAAGGATGGCTGTGATGTTATGCCAGATTTGTTAAACTCTTCCTGCCATTCTGCATCATTTTCTTGGACAGAATAGAATGAGTCTGTCTTTCAGTGTCTCCATCTGTAATACACCAGTCAAAATTCCTTGACATTTGTGTCTGATGCTGTTCCTTCATTTCGCTGCTGATTAAAATGTCCTACCCCTTTACAGTCTTTGGTCCTTTTGTTCGGTTTCTTGAGAGAGCAACACAGGGTTTGAAGCGGGTTTTTGAGCTTCCATTAAGTTACCTGGGTTTTGTTGTGTAATGATATTTTGCAAGCATTTTTTTCCTGTTAATAGCTACTATTTAAAAATCAAATCACTGTACTAACTAATTAATCTCCCTCTATTGATGGACCAGGGACTTCCCGGGTGGCTCAGTTGTAAAGAATCCGCCCGCCAATGCAGGAGACGGGAGTTCAATCCCTGGGTCAGGATGATCCCTTAGAGAAGGAAATGGCAACCCACTCCAGTATTCTTACCTGGAAAATCTCATGGACAGAGGAACCTGGCATGCTACAGCCTATGAGGTCTCAAAAGGTCAGACATCACGTAGTGACCAAACAACAACATTGATAGACCAAAGGCTGTGACTTTTTTTTTTTGTATTGCTTTACCAATGATACCGCATACATACTTAGACATATTTACTTGGCTTTTTCTTAATTTTTAATTAGGTTAGGATCCTAGAAATGGGATACTGTATCAAAAGTTACAAATTCTTTGACTTCCTTGATAGTGCTAAATTTCTTTTCATGGTTTGTTTGTACTTTTTGTCAATTTAAATTTATTTCTACTATCAATATACACAAACAGCTTTTCTAGGAAAAATATGTCAAATTGATATATTCAAATGTTATGTTTTAGAATTTCTATTCAGTGGTTGGTTTTTCATATTGTCATTTTAGGGCTTTTTATACATTAAGAATGTTTACCTTTTATATATCATTCTTGTATCCATTGTCTTTCTTGTTCTGCAATTTGCCTTTGTTGTGCATTCTGATTAGAATCTCTATATCTGTTTTGTTTTATTGATCCAGATTCAGGTCTCGTGAACAACTATACTTTTTGGGTCATTATGACTTTTTCTTTTTAAATTTAAATGTACTTATTTTAATTGGAGGCAATTACTTTACAATATTGCATTGGTTTTGCCATACATGAACATGAATCCGCCACGGGTGAACACGTATTCCCCATCCTGAACCCCCTCCCACCTCCATCCCCGTACCATCCCTGTGGGTCATCCCAGTGCACCAGCCCCAAGCTTCCTGTATCCGGCATCGAACCTGGACTGGCGATTTGTTTCTTATACGATATTATACATGTTTCAATGCCATTCTCCCAAATCATCCCACCCTCTCCCTCTCCCACAGAGTCCAAAAGACTTCTATACATCTGTGTCTCTTTTGCTGCCTCGCATACAGGGTTATCGTTACCATCTTTCTAAATTCTCTATATATGCATTAGTATACTGTATTGGTGTTTTTCTTTCTGGCTTACTTCAGTCTGTATAATAGGCTCCAGTTTCATCCACCTCATTAGAACTGATTCAAATGTATTCTTTTTAATGGCTGAGTAATACTCCATTGTGTGTATGTACCATAGCTTTCTTATCCATTTGTCTGCTGATGGACATCTAGGTTGCTTCCATGTCCTGGCTATTATAAACAGTGCTGCAATGAACATTGGGGTACACGTGTCTCTTTCAATTCTGGTTTCCTCTGTGTGTATGCCCAGCAGTGGGATTGCTGGGTCATAAGGCAGTTCTATTTCCATTTTTTTAAGGAATCTCCACACTGTTTTCCATAGTGGCTGTACTAGTTTGCATTCCTACCAACAGTATAAGAGGGTTCCCTTGGGTCATTATAACTTTAGAAGGCATTTTAATATATGGGATATAAATTGCTACTCATCTTCATCATCAAATTATTCACAATAATTCTTCACAGTTTAAACTTCGAGATAAGCTTCAAATTATTATTATTTTTTTTCAAATTATGAAACAACTAAGTTGGGATTTAAATGTTAATATATCTATAAGAATGTGTACCATATCATTTATAAAATAACAAAGGAATGGGCACAATGCTTGTGTCCATTAATAAGGAAACTGTAATTAATTGATTGAAAGGGTGATATCAATTAATTAATAAAGTAATTTTTAAAGGAGTCTCAGTACATGTAATGAGTATAAGGTATTTATAACTCAGCAAAGAGACAATGTTATTAGGGTGGGTGACTTATGTTCCTAGAGGATAAGGGATTAAACTGGGGGAGGGGGTAAGAACTGATTATGAATTTCTTTGAAAGATAGAAAGAAAGGAAGTTAGTGTGATTTGAAGATTATGGGAAATTGTGAAAGACTTTGAACAAGTGACTGATTTGTTGAAATTAACATTTAATAATAAGAAGAACTAGCACTGATTATGTCATTGTTATATGCTAGGAATTCTTCCAACTGCTTTATAATTCATGAGAAACTCCATGCACTTGATATTACTCTCACTCCACTCTGCCTCTCCAAAATGGTGACACAGGGGGTTCAAGTACCTTTTTCAAGGTTGCACAGCTGAAACGTGGCAATATGGCTTCAGAGTTCACATTCATTTATACCTGCAGTGGTAAAGACTTTTCCTCTTCTTTTCCATCACTCCCCAGCAACACCAAACAAGAACAACAAAAATCAAACAAACAAATCTGCTACAAGAATATTTTTTCCAAGATTTTTTTTTCAAGGTCATTTTCCCCTCTAAGAATCTCCATAGACAAGAGCCCAAGTTCATTTGAGAAATCATCCAAGTCATAGCTATGCTTAAAGGAAAACCAACAAAAAAAGCGAAACCAACCTTTATTGTCTGATTATGCATGATGCAAAGATAGGGATTTCTGAAACTGTACCCAGTGCCCAAGTAAAATCACTTCATGTGTCTCCAAGTGGTTATTCTTGTTTCTTAGAAAATTAGTGTGTACTTATAAACAAAAATCTAAGCACATACTTTATAGAATCTTTTAAAGTGGTGCTGAAAAGCTTAGCTTTGGTAAGACTGTTTCTTAGAAAGGCTCTATTTTTAATATTCTGTATAGTTTACATTATTATTAATACCTCACCATGCTGACAGTTTGTCTTAGTGAAATCTCTCAAAAGACAAATAATGCTTTGAAAATGTGTTGACTAAAAGAAATTTCCAGGAAAAAAAAATGTTACCATCAAAAGCATCATAAAACTGCTACTAATGGTGGGGGGGAGGCAAGTTTAATCTTACAGCATTTGACTTCTAAACCCATATTCTGCATAAGTGGTGTCCCAAGTTTTGTTTCAAATACAAATTAGTAATAAAATGAAATTGCTGAAATTTCAATGATCAATAAAAAGCTAGCTGTCATATAATATCACAAATGAGGTCTGCTCCAGAGATCATACTATACTATGCATTAGCCCAATGATCAGGTATAAAACTTGTATGTTTCAGAGGGATTTACAAATTTGAAGAGGTATTTCTATTCAGGGAAGAGGATGATGTGAGAAAACTTTGTGAAGCTCATCAGAAGAATATAACGGACAAAATCTTTTATATTGAGGGGTCCCACAACATTTATAAAACACTTTCAGCATTACTCTCCCAATTCCATAGGTGATGCTCTTAGAATTGCTGTCAGCTTCTCTTTCAGTTTTGACCTTGACGCATCAGTCATTACCTGTCTCGCTTTCTCACTTCTTTGAATGTGTACTCTACAGATCTTTTTTCATTAGCAAACTCACCATGAGCAAAACACATGATTGCCATTGTAAGTCTATGGACAGCCATTTTTCCTCCTCTTTCTTCTTTTGAGTACCCCAAAAAATAACTTCTGACATTAACTCATTTGCTTAATTCAGGTATCTCTCCATCCACCAGTTGACAAGCATATAGAAGCAGCTATAGCATCCAGAATACAGAATTGGAAGTCAGATTGCTTAAGTCTGTCTCCTAGTTCTATCAATTTTTATTCCTAGGCATGCTAAATTGCTTCAGTTGTATCCAACTCTTTGCTACCCTATGGGCTGTAGCCTGCCAGGCTCCTCTGTACATGGGATTCTCTGGGCAAGAATATTGGAATGGGTTGCCATGTCCTGTCCAGGGCATCTTTCCAATCCAAGAATCGAACCTGCATCTCTTATGTCTCCTGTGTTGACAGATGGATTCTTTACCACTAGCACCACTTGGGAAGTCCTTTTATTCGTATAAACTTGAAGAATTTATTTAACCTCTTTCTTCGCTATTCTTATCAATAGAACATAAAAATAAATAAACCATCTTTGCGGAGTTGTTTCAATAATTAAAGGGGCTAATTGATAACAATGTTGTTAAGTGCTTCAAAGTAGAGGTAAATGGTGCCACGAGAGCTTAAAACAGGAATTTGACCTAGTCAGGTAAGTCAGAGGCAGAAACCATGGGATGTTCTGCTTAAGAACAAAGCCAAAGAATGAGTTCACATGAACTGGTCAAAAAGGCGAGAATGTGAAAAGCATACATAGGTAATGTGTTTGAGAGGAATCAGGATGAGTACAAATAGAGAGGGAAGGTTAGTCACTAAGTTGTGTCCAACTCTTGAGATTCCATGGTTTGTAGTCCACCAGGCTCCTCTGTCCCGGGATTTCCTAGGAAAAAATACTGGAGTGGGTTTCCATTTTCTTCTTCAGGGGATCTTCCTGACCCAGGATTGAACCTGTGTCTCCTGCACTGCAGGTGGATTCTTTACTTGACTGAGCCAACAGGGAAAGCCCATAGACACATTAGGATATTTTAAGAAAAGAATTCAAGAGAAAGACAATGGGAGAGTGCATTAGGATGGTGGTAAAAGAGATGGAGAGGAGTGGATGGATTTAAGAGATGTCTAGGAAGTAAAATCTGGAGAAGGAAATGGCAACCCACTCCAGTGTTCTTGCCTGGAGAATCCCAGGGACGGCGGAGCCTGGTGGGCTGCCGTCTATGGGGTCGCACAGAGTTGGACACGACTGAAGTGACTTAGCAGCAGCAGCAGCAGCAGGAAGTAAAATCGCCAGAACGTGGAAGGAATTGTATTGGGAGATGGAGGATGAGGAAGAGGAGGGTGTTATGGATGATTCAGGTCCCAGGCTTGTGAAACCTGTGACTCAAAAGATAGGAAGTCAAGTGTTTGATTTGGGATATTTTGCATTTCAGGCATCCGAAAGGACAAAATCTGAAGGACTCTTTTCATTCGTCATTAACTATTTTTGACAACTTTACAGTCAAATTTAGTCTTTGAAGCCTAGCATTCAATGATTTTTACCAATTCCAGGAGCTTCTACTCTTCCCTCTCTAAGGTGTCCCATTCAAGCTGAGCACATCACTGTCTTTGGACATTTGACCTACTCCCTCTCTGTTTCTCCCCACATATTCTTATTTTCTATCTTTTTGAAATTTTTTAAAACCTCCTTCAAGTAGCCTTTCATAAGCAGTCCATCTAATGATGATAAAAATCTGCTTCCAGTTCCATCTGTATGCCCAGCACTTTAGTCCTTATTTGTATGCAATTTGAACTAATACATGGCTTTAAAAAAATCATTTTCCTTATTTTATGTATGTAGTTTTCCTCTTTCTCTATACCGTACATTGCCTCTTGATCAGATCAAGAATCAAATGTTCTATTTACATTCCACTTGTCCTTTTTTCCCCCTAGAACAATCTGCAAGATTACTGGAACAAACAAAAAATAAATTTGGTCTCTGACCAAATTTTAAAAGATGGGTGGGAGGAGGTAGGAAAATGACTGACTAATGCCTGGTTTGTTCATTGTCTCAAAGCCACAGAAATCTTTCATCATTATTCCATTTCAAATTTTTTCCCCTTGTGGATGGAATTCATTCAGAAATGCCAAAAAGTAACAAGTCAACATGGAATAGTAGAACAAGCATGAGTGTTGGATGCAAACATTAGGTTTTGTTGCTCTCTCACCTTGGACATATCACATAAACTCTCTGAGTCTGAATCTCCTCATTTTCAAAAATGGAATTCTTAATATCTGACCTACATATTCCTTCACACTCTCATTTGTCCCTTTGCATCCTAGCTTCATCAACCTGCATAAATACATTCACAGTCTAAATATGTATTTTCAGTTAAACTTGATGCTGTCTCCTTATATTAGTATTTGCAGAAATCAACATTTTAAATAAATTTAACTTGATCTTAGAAATAATATTAAAACATAATAACTCTCAGAAACTTCTATAAAGGTCAGATAGACACTTTCAATGCCAAAATATTCTAGAACTGGAAAGTGACAAATATATTAGGACACCCACAAAGAAACCTGTTTTCACTTTGGAGTAAATATTTTTTTCTCATGAAAAGATTGCTGAAATAATCTTGCTGAATCTTGCTGAAAAGAATGGAGAAAACTGCCAAAATGTAGAGGAAGTTAAGCAATGTCAGCATGCAATTAAAAATAAATTAGTCATAGCTGTGATCAAGGGGATTTCCAAACTGCATTTGAGAAGATCACAAAAATTAGCACTAAACTATCATTGAAAAGCAAAAAAAAAAAAAATTGCTTAAGTCATTTTAAGTAAGAACTTAAGAATTCAGTGAATATGCAGGGTGATGTTCACTTTTTAAAATCTGTCTCTTCAATCTATACCAAATTAGTCAATCTATACATCAGAAACTTCCATATTCAGTTTACAGAATCATCAACATTGAAAATACATAAGTGTTGAAGTAAACATATTGTCAAAGTTTTAAGGTTTTTCTTAACAAGGCAATAAAATGATCCACACAAAGTTTCTTTAACCCTATAAATAGCAATTTTCCTCCATGTTAATATTATATTAACATTGTTTTCCAAATGTATTTTATAGCTCTAAGCAAAAGTTTCAAGTGTGAGAATTGGATTTTAACTTGAAAAACAGCAGAAACATCACTTGGGCAAATTTTGTTGAAATCCAAAAAAATTATAAAAGAGTTCCTCTTGTGGACTTTTTTCTTATATATGGTGAAACAGTTTTGGTCTTTATCTGGAGACAGAAGCTGGTGGAAAGTTGGCAGGTACCCTAATCCCATAGTTATCAGGAATGCTGGCTAAGCCTGCCCTTCTTGGCTGCCGGACTCCTCCAAAGCCACATCATCTCGGGGTGTGTTCTGGAAAGGTAAACCCTTGTGTTTGTAGCATTTCCCCAGCCCCTCAAGGCACTACTTGCTCAAGGATTTGACTGCCAGATAAATTTAGTCCGTTCTCTCTTTCTCTCTCTTTAAAAAAATTATAATTACTTTAAAATATTGAAGTATAACAGTTTACAATATTGTAATACTGTGTTAATTACTGTATGTGGAATTTAAAGAAGAATACAAATGAGTCTATATACAAAGCAGAAGTGGACTGACATAGAAACAAATTTATGGTTACCAAAGGGGACATTCAGTTCAGTCACTCAGTTGTGTCCAACTCTTTGTGACTGCATGGACTGCAGCACGCCAGGCTTCCCTGTCCATCACTAACCCCCTGGAGATTGCTCAAACTCATGTCCATCTAGTCAGTGACACCATCCAACCATCTCATCTTGTGTCGTCCCCTTCTCCTTGTGCCTTCAATCTTTCCCAGCATCAGGGTCTTTTCCAATGAGTCAGCCCTTCACATTAGGTAGCCAAAGTATTGGAGCTTCTGTATCAGTCCTTCCAATGAATATTCAGGTTCGATTCCTGTTATGATTGACTGGTTTGATCTCCTTGCAGTCCAAGGGACTCTTGAGAGTTCTCCAACACCACAGATCAAAAGCATCAATTTTTTGGCACTTAGCTTTCTTTATGGTCCAACTCTCACATCCATACATGACTACTGGAAAAATCATAACTTTGACTATATAGAACTGTGTCGGCAAAGTAATATCTCTGCTTTTTAGTATGCTGTCTAGATTTGTCATAGCTTTTCTTCCAAGGAGTAAGCATCTTTTAATTTCATGGCTTTAGTCATCATCTGCAGTGATTTTGGAGCCCAAGAAAATAAGGTCTGTCACTGTTTCCCTTTTTTTTACCCATCTACTTACCATGAAGTGATGAGAACAGATTCCATGATCTTAGTTTTTTGAATGTTGAGTTTTAAGCCAGTTATTTTCACTTTCTTCTTTCACTTTCATCAAGAGCCTCTTTAGTTCTTCTTCACTTTCTGCCATAAGGGTGGTGTCATTTGCATATCTGAGGTTATTGATATTTCTCTTGGCAGGCTTGATTCCAGCTTGTGCTTCATTCAGCATGAGCATTTTACATGATGTACTCTGCATAGAAGTTAAGTAAGGAGGGTGACAATATACAGCCTTGATGTACTCCTTTTCCAATTTTGAACCAGACTGTTGTTCCATGTCCAGTTCTAACTGTTGCTTCTTGACCTGCATACAGGTTTCTTAGGAGACAGGTAAGGTGGTCTGGTATTCCCATCTCTTTCAGGCAGGTAAGGTGGTCTGGTATTCCCATCTATTTTCCCAAAGAGAAAAGGGGGTGGATAAGTTAGGAGTATAACATTTTTTCTCAAGGGGCTTCCCGGGTGGCTCAGTACTAAAGATTCTGCCTGCCAATGTAAGAGATATGGGTTCAATCCCTGGGTTGAGAAGATCCCCTGGAGAAAGAAAAGGCAACCCACTCCAGTGTTCTTGCCTGGGAAATCCCATGGACAGAGGAGCCTGATGGGTTACAGTCCATGGGGTTGAAAAAGAGTCAGTGACAACTTAGCAACTAAACAACAATTTTTTTTCAAGCCTTCAAATTATTAAATGAGGTCTATTCACATTATGAAAGATAATTCATTTAACTCAAAGTATACTAGTTGAACTATAAAGTTCAACTATAAAGTTAGACTATAAAGAAAGCCGAGCACCAAAGAATTGATGCTTTTGAACTGTAGTGTTGGAGAAGACTCTTGAGAGTCCCTTGGACTGCAAGGAGATCCAACCAGTCCATCTTAAAAGAGATCGGTCCTTAGTGTTTATTGGTAGGACTGATTTTAAAGCTGAAACTCCAATACTTTGGCCACCTCATGTGAAGAGTTGACTCATTGGAAGAGACCCTGATGCTGGGAAAGATTGAGGGCAGGAGGAGAAGGGGGCGACAGAGGATGAGATGGTTGGATGGCATCACTGACTCGATGGACGTGAGTCTGAGTGAACTCCGGGAGTTGGTGATGGACAGGGGGGCCTTGAGTGCTGTGATTCATGGGGTCACAAAAAGTCGGACACGACTGAAAGAATGAACTGAACTGATATTGGTTGAAATGTTAGTGCCTTCTAACAAATACATTTACAGCAACATCTAGGCTGGTATTTGACCCCAAAATCAGATATCATGATCTAGCCAAATTAACACATTTAATTAACCACCATACCTACGCTGCCACCTCTGTCCACCAAGCTCTTTCTCTCTCTTCTTCTCAACTAAAATGTCACTTCTCTGTGTGCTCATCTGCTCAGTCATGTCTGATTCTTTGTGGCCATTTCCTCTTTTAGTGGATCTTCCTGACCCAGGGTTGAATCTGCATCTCTTGTGTCACCTGCATTGGCAAGTGGGTTCTTGGATAATCTCCTTCCAAGACTAGGTCATATCCCTCCTTTATATGGTCCCAGAGAGCCCTGTATTTACCCATCAAAGTTGTGATTTAATTCAGAATCATGTGTTTGGCTCTCTCTTCTCATGAGGACAGAAGACATATTTAATTGTTCACTACTGTGATCACTGGTCCCAGGCACTGTCTTGTACAAGGTGAATGGTCAATCAAAACCAATGAATCAATGAACATTCTTAAATAGAATTAAACAAAGCATAATTAATGAATGCATGAAATCTCCATGTGTCTACTGAGTGCTATTTATAACATATTTATAACTATCACGCCCCTGTTTCAAATGTTTCATCTGGACTAATTATAAGTAATAGACCAATAACATTTGCTGGATGCTTCCAATAAGACAAGAAGGCACTTTGTATTAACTCATTCTATCAGGCAGCTGTTTAGTACCATCTCAGATCCTTTCAGCCTCACTGTGTCCAAGGCTCCTGGCCACATCTTCTGCTCCATTCCTGGTAACTGCAAAATCAAATTTTCTGGAACACCCTGAGTTCACTGTGTCTTGCTGCTGCTGCTGCTAAGTCGCTTCAGTTGTGTCCGACTCTGTGCGACCCCATAGACCGGCAGCCCAACAGGCTCCACCGTCCCTGGGATTCTCCAGGCAAGAATACTGGAGTGGGTTGCCATTTCCTTCTTCAATGCATGAAAGTGAAAAGTGAAAGTTAAGTTGCTCAGTTGTGTCCAACTCAGGTACCCCTGTTATATCTACCTTTCCAGCAGCAGGGCTTTTCTTTCTGTGGCTGCTGAGATATAATCATTTTAGGATTCCATACTTGCCCAGACTGGAAATATGGGGGAGATAAAGCACTGAGGAACAAATCTTTGACCGATAGGGGAGACAGAAGAAAAAGTCTCTTCACCTCTCCAATCAACCCTACCTTTCGCAGACTGTCCTGAGACATCACAGTTTACAAGGCCCACGGGGGGATGGTCATGTGGCATTGAGTTGACATGTTACTTGGGTCTGGGCAAGGGTCAGTTGCATACCATCCCATTTTCCCTCTCTCCTTTCCTGCTTCCCTCCCCTTTTCCCTCTCTCCTTTCCTTCTTCCCTCCCCTTTTCCCTCATTCTGGCTTTTGTGGCATTGAACTCCTCAACACTATCTTTTCTTAAAAACTTTTACTTTTGTATTGGGGTATAGCTGATTAACAAGTGATATTGTGATAGTTTCAGGTGAACAGTGAAGGCACGCAGCCATACATACGCATCTATCCATTCTCCCTCTAACTCCCCTCCCATCCTGGCTGTCGCATAACATTGGGCAGAGTTCCATGTGCTATATAGTAGGTCCTTGTTGGTTATCCATTTTACATCTAACAGTGTGTACATGTAGTCTTGACATACAAGCTTTTGCCTTAGGCTCTGCTTTCTGAAACACGTGGGCTTAAACATTCATTTAACACTCACAGTAGGAGGATAAGAACCAGTTTGTGTCTTAAATGTTCATCTTGGCTGCGGTGTGTTAACAGATAGAAGAGGGAGAAAAGAAGGAGGACTTAGTTAGGAATTTATGGCAATGGTCTTAATGAAAGATGACGGTGACTTGGGAAACAATGACAGCTGTAGAACCGAAAACAGGTGAAGAAGTTTGAAATCTACCTTACTCTTCCTTCCTAGTCCTTTTATGAGCACTGTTACTGTTTCTTTGTTTCTTTACACAATTGCCTATTCAACTGTGAATGGTCTGTCTATAGGACTTGCTAGCTTGTTTCAAAAATGTAGTATCTTTCTGTTGTATGATGTGGCAGAATGGCAAATCCAGAAATTTAGAAAACCATACAAATATGTGTGTATATATACACAAATGACCTAATTTCATTTCTTTTTATGGCTGTAGCATTACATTGTATATATATGTATCACTTCTTTATCTATTCAGCTGTTGATGGACAATTTGGGTTGTTTCCATGTCTTGGCTGGTGTAAATAGTGCTACAATGAACATTGGGGTACATGTGTCCTTTTGAACCATTGTTTTCTCAGAATATACACCCAGTAGTGTGATTGCTGGCTCATATGGTATTTTTACTTTTAGTTTTTTTTAAGGAAACTGCATCTCCATAGTGGCTGCACCAGTTTACATTCCCACCAACAGTGTAGGAGGGCTCCCTTTTTCCCACACCCACTCCAGCATTTATTGTTTGTAGATTTTTTGATGATGGCCACTCTGACTTGCTTTTTCCTTAATCATCTAAGCCTTAATTTGTCTCATGAAAACTAGCACAATGATACTCTAACATTTGCAAACTTTGGGTTGTGACAGACTATTCCTGGATTAAGCCAGGAGCAAAGGGGTTTAGAGATTCATTTATTTGATTCATTGATTCATTTCCTTTATTCAGCAAATAGCTGCTGTGTTTGCTGTGTGATAGGCATGGTTCTTGGTGTTGGATGTGGCAGGGAGAAAGCAGACACACCTATTGCCCATGGCAATTCATAACACCATGGAAGAGGCAGAAGGTAATAGCAGATGTGAGAAAAGTTAGGAAGATGAAAGTGGAATGGGGATATGGAGGTGGCAGAAAGCACTTCTTTGGAAGAGTGTCAGATGGAGCTTCCCTGAGGAGATATTTGAGAAGACACCTGACAAAAGAGAAGGAAGGAGTAATGAGAATAGCTGGGATGTGAGGGTGGGAGTTATTCTGGGTAGAAGTAAAAAATTAGTTTCAATCTGTTAAGTAAGTATTACCAACATTTTTTTTTTCATTAAAAAAAAATTGCCATACATTGACCTGAATCAGCCATAGGTGTACATGTGTCACCAACATTTAATTAAAGGTAAAAATTTGCCTCATAGGCCTTAAAATTTGGCAGACCATTGATATTTTTAGTGCCCAATTTAGTTAAGTATTCACATACACATGGGAAAAATATCAACCACATAATTCTGTTATGTAAAACCTAACATATTATACATGTACCCTGTTTATCAATTTAGGTTTTGTTTTTTTTTTTTTAGTTGTGCTAAGCCTGGTTTTAGATAAAGTTAGCATATTTTAAGCTTTATAATATTCCTGTATGTATAGGTTTACCAACATTAAGAAATGAAACAATTGCTGTCAAAATAATTAAAATATTTTACACCACACATCACATACTGTAAGCAGTGGAAACATTTCAAACCATACTTATAGTTTGGAAAATTGGCCTTTACACAGTGGTTTGGCTCAAAACACAGATTTGCAGGTTTTAGTTTCAAAATAGATATCTGTGTTCATGAATTCAACTTCTCCTTCCCCCCAATATTATTGAAATTAAACAAGAAGTCTAAAGATAAAAATATGTCTATGTGGTATTGGGAGCAGAATTTCCATCAAAGACCAAGAATCTTTGATAAATTTTTGGACAATGTCAAGCAGCTGGAGGCAAAGGAGCTGTCTTGCCTGTTAGGTAGGTGGGTAGCTTCTCTCCCTGAAGACTGGGAAAATAAATAATAAGAACTAGAGGTGGGAGTTAGCTAGCTAGATAATCTGGAGTGAGTTCTATTTATTAAAGTTCTTTGTACTCATGACCAGCTATAGCAGACTTCCTCAAACCTTTCTTGATACACAACAAACATGGAGAAACAACACGCAACAGTTGGAATAGTAAGGGATTTTGCTTAAGTCTTAGCTTTATAATAATGTCTACCTTTCCATTTGAAGATGTAATTCAGAGTTAATTCTTGGCCACCTTACAGGCTAGAATGGGTCAGAAATCAGTCATCTGCTTTAGAGGACCTGCTAGAAAAGATGAAACATATCCATCCCTGTGCCTTGTGGCCATCTGGATACCCAGGCCAGCAGAATCAAACCACAGAAAACATAAACATTCTCTTCCTCTTTCATAGGGATAAAAGCTTAAACACAATCTCTGAAAAATAAACCACAAATCACAGTACTAGGCCAATGTAGACCTCTTGTTTAAGAATATTCAGACAGAAATATAGAAAAAAATTACCAGGTTTGTGAAAAGACTCAGTAGTCCAAAAGCAAATAGTGTTAAACAATCAGTACAGATGTGCTCCTTTGAAATGGAATTATTTCATGAAACAAGGAGGGTTAGGAACTGTTCCTGAGGAAAAATATTACTACTAAATTTTTTAAAGCAAGCTTCATTCAAATGAGGAAATATAATGTGATTAATGAATCAATTAGTGACTTAGAAAATAAGGTAAAGAAAGTCTCCAAAAGTAAATAAAAATATAAAGTAGGAAAGATAAGTTACTGAGGATAGAGCTCTAAGAAACCAATATATTTATAATACAAATGCCAGGGAGTAAAAGTAAAATAAATGGAAGAGAAACAAAAATCAAAGTAAGAAAAAGAAACTTTCTGAGTAGAAGATAAACTATAATTTTAGGATTAAAAGGGATTATTGAATTTAAAATAAAGTAATGAAGAAAAAGTATATAGGTACAGATATGTTTGAGTTTTTCTTCATAATTTCAGAGATGCATATCAAGTTCAAAAAGTGCATGTTGAGATGAGAAAAAAGATATTACCTACAAAAGGGAAAAATCTGGATAATTGCTTTTCTTTAAGACAGTTATAATTAAGCAATATTGATGGAGATTTTAGAAAGAAAGTGACCCCTAAATTTTACTTATTCATAAATAGCAATGCTGAGTTATGTAGCCATAACTTATACGTATTTTCAAATTTCCATTCAGTTGTTCAGTTTTTGCCAGGCACATTTCTTAATTTTCCTTGCAATTATGTGTGTTGATGTGACAATTTTCTTCCTATTAGTTCAAATAACTAGAAGTGTTTAAACTTCCAAGAAGTCTTCTTAAAAGAAAGTAGTAACTTTATTTTCACTACTCTCTCTACCTACATTCTTCTATTTGGAAAGTACATGTGATAACTGGCACTTGAGCAACCATCTTGGATCATGAAAATGCTGTGCACTCCATGGATGGAAAAGTATATAGCCTAGATAACCAACAAAATTCATGGAGTTACCAGATCAGGTCTGCACTTCTTATGCCCAGGCTTCTTTTAAGCGAGAGAGAAATAAATGTTAATGTATTTTAAGCAATTTTTCATTTAGATATTTCTCTTGCTGCTAAGTCGCCTTCAGTCGTGTCCGACTCTGTGAGATCCCATAGATGGCAGCCCACCAGGCTCCCCCGTCCCTGGGATTCTCCAGGCAAGAACACTGGAGTGGGTTGCCATTTCCTTCTCCAATAGGAAAGTGAAACGTGAAAGGGAAGTCGCTCAGTTGTGTCTGACTCTTCGCGACCCCATGGCCTGCAGCCTACCAGGCTCCTCCGTCCATGGAATTTTCCAGGCAAGAGTACTGGAGTGGGGTGCCATTGCCTTCTCCAGATATTTCTCTTAGATGTAGCTAAACTTGATCCAAAACAATATGACATACAAAAAAAAAATATCATACACTTGTAAATATTCATAAAATAAAAAATCTGATTATCTTTCATGAAAAGTGTATTTAGAAAATTACCCTGTTCATCTGATAAATGAATAAAAATAATGATCTGGAATATGGGCAAACTGATTGTAAAAGAAGTGACCATAGTCAGAGTGAAACTTGGATTGCTGTTATTACTGATTGCCAAATAATTGTTAAAATGAATATAATATAGCTATTTAAAATGTATTAACATATTAAGTTAATATTAATAATCAGGTTGTAAAACTCTAGATTATTCTCCATAAATTGTCAGTGTGGAGGAGAGGAAATACAGAACACAAGCCCCTCATCCAAAAAAAGGATAAATGATTTATTCTAAAGTGAATCATTGCTTTGGAAGAAAAATAGAGGCTCACATTTTAAAATGTGATTCTAAAGGCATCCACTACTAGAATGAAAATAAGCAAAATTTTGATAGCTTACAGTGAACGATGTCAGATTCATGATCTCCAAAGTAGAAGATTTAGCTTCAGGACCGGGGACCAGCCTTGGTCACTCAAGAGCTTTTGTGTAACAGAGTTTTATTAAAGTGAAAAAGGGACAGAGAAAGGTTCTGACACAGACATCAGAAGGGGGATGGGGAGTGCCCCGCTTGCTAGTCTAAGCAAGGGAGTATATACTTTTCTAATCAGTTATTACAGTAAATCAAAAGAAAGCCTCAAGGTTTTAAATATGTTACTAGACCCACTCCCATAATTTGCATTTTAACAGGATTAGCCAGAAGGTTTTTAGGAAGGAGAAACTGTCTTCAAGCAGGATACGTTGTTGTTATGTAACCCTTAGTACAGAGTTTAAAATGAGTTGTTTGTTGTGTAATCATCAGTTTCAGGCTTAAAGAAAAAAAAAGAAAACAACCAGGTTTCAGGTGACTAAGGAACATAGAGAAACAAAAGGCATTTGTCCTTCCCTCCTCCTTGGGAATTTCAGACCCCTATCTCTTCTTTGAGAGCCCCAGACTCCCCTCTCCTCCTCAGGGACCCTGCACTTCCTATCAACCTGCCTAGGAATTGACTCAGTTTTACTGTCTTAGAGAAGGCAATGGCACCCCACTCCAGTACTCTTGCCTGGAAAATCCCATGGACGGAGGAGCGTGGTAGGCTGCAGTCCATGGGTTGCGAAGAGTTGGACATGACTGAGGGACTTCACTTTCACTTTTCACTTTCATGCATTGGAGAAGGAAATGGCAACCCACTCCAGTGTTCTTGCCTGGAGAATCCCAGGGACGGGGGAGCCTGGTGGGCTTCCATCTATGGGGTCACACAGAGTCGGAGACGACTGAAGTGACTTAGCAGCAGCAGCAGCAGCAGCAGTTTTATGTCTTTGGAGACAAGACAAAGCAATAGTAACAGTGGAAGTATAGTAAAGGATAGGATAAGAAAAGAAAACATTCAAGCAGTATAAATAGAAATATAAAGTGATACAGTTCATTAATTAGAATTATCTGAAATGCAAATGAGACTAATTTGACTTCAAGTTCAGAAACACATAATGAGTTATTTGAGCAAAAGTATAGAATCTGTTGTTTCATTCTTCTGAAAGGCCCAAGAGTCAGAAAATTCCTGGTGCTCATTCTCAAATGAGGAATCACTGATCCTTCATTCTTTCTGTCCACTCTGGAATTTATAAACTTCCTTAAGAAAACCTAAAGACAAAGGACTAGGTCAAAAAATAACTAACATTCAAATCTTTATTATCTATATAACAAATGCACTAATACAACAAAACTCAATATTTTAAAAAGATTGGGCAAGTCTATGTTGGGTAAATTAAGATAAAAACAAAAAGAGATAATATGTAAAAAATAAGTAATAAAATGCTAGAACTATGTTACTATAATAATACACTGAATATAGTGTGACGGTTAATTTTATGTATTGAGTAAGATCAAATCAATCAATCCTGAATAATTTTCGGATAATAATAATAAAGGAAACAATAAATATTATTATTAATAATAAAGGAAATAATAACTATTATTATTAATGATAATAAAGGAAATCAACCCTGAATAATTTTTGGAAGGACTGATGCTGAAGCTGAAGCTCCAATACTTTGACCACCACTCAATACTTGAGTTGACAAGAAGAGCCAACTCATTAGAAAAGTCCCTGATGCTGGGAAAGACTGAAGGCAGGAGGGGAAGGGATGACAGAGGATAAGATGGTTGGATGGTATCACTGACTCAATGGACATGAGTCTGAGCAAACTCTGGTAGATAGTAAAGGACGGGGACGCCTGGCGTGCTGCAGTCCATGGTGTTGCAAAGAGTCAGACACAACTTAGTGACTGAACAACTTAATGGAGCATAGGGTATCCAGATATTTGATTAAACAACATTATTTCTAGGTGTGTCTGTGAGGATGTTTCTGGATGAGATTAAAATTTGAATTGGAAAGTTGAGCAGAGAAATTTGCCTGGACTTCCCTGGTGGCTCAGACGGTAAAGTGTCTGCCTACAATGCGGGAGACCTGGGTTCAATCTCTGGGTCGGGAAGATCTCCTGGAGAAGGAAATGGCAACCCACTGCAGTATTCTTGCCTGGAAAATCCCATGGACGGTGGAACCTGGTAGGCTACAGTCCATGGGGTTGCAAAGAGTCAAATATGACTGAGCGACTTCACTTTCACTTTCAGTGTGTGTGGACCTCATCCAATCAGCCAAAGGAGCACTGAATAGAATAAAAGGCTGAATAAGAAAGAATTCTTTCTCTTTGCCTGAGGGTTTTTGAGCTGAGTCATTGGTCTTCATTGGCCTTCTAGGTTTTCCCAGGTGGTGCAGTGGTAAAAAATCTGTCTCCCTTTGCAGGAGACATGGGTTTGATCCCTGGGTTGGAAAGACCCCCTGGAGTAGGAAATGGAAACCCACTCCAGTATTCTTGCCTGGAGAACTCCATGAACAGGGGAGCCTGGTTAGCTACACTTCATGAGGTCACAGAGAGTTGGACATGACTGAGCAAGCACACACCCATTGGTCTTCTGCATCTGGACTCAGGTTTGTACTGGAACTATACCATCAGCTCTCCTGGATGTAGACTTCTCAGCCTTCATAATCATCAGAGCCTATTCCTTTCCAGAAGTGATATATAATACGCATACGTTCTGCTTCTCTAAAAAAAAAAACCCTGCCTAAAACATAAAATAATGTTTATTTCATGATTGCAAAAATGTTGGGACAATAAATTCCTTCTATAGTCCCTCCTCTGACACTTATGATTGACCTTCTCTGCTTCTCTTAAACCTGAGTGTGAACCAGTGATCCAATGAAATGTGAGTGGAATTTGGCATGTTATTTAGAGGTAGAAACTGTAAAATCAGTCTGATCTTCCAGGTTCCCTTCCTGCTGCTCTGGTAATTGTGGCAGCTGTTAAGGGGGAAGTCTCTGTCAACCTGAATTCCTAAATTATTACATGGTGTCCCCTTGGCACCTCAAACAAAGCCTCTCATATGAGTAAAAAAAGGTTTTCTTGTATTAATCTAATAGGATTTGGGATTGTTTTCTTACTGAAAATATAAAAGCCTAGACTTCCCTGGCTTATATTATTTACATTTTACAAATAAAAATTATATGATGATTCAAAAAATACTGACAAAAGTATCAGAAAAATTCAACACCAATACCTGATAAGACCTTACAGTAAAACATGAATAGAAGGATACTTCTGTATTATGATAAAGAAACTCACTAAAGCTAACAGCACACACGAGGTAAAATATTTGATAACTAGTGTTTTCTCCAATAATATTTCATATTTTTCTTAAAGTACTTGTTAGAGTGGTCAGAATAGATGAGAAATAATTTGTAAGGTGAAGATATTGTTTTTACATGTGATATATTGACTACTTTGAAAATACTAGAGAAGTCATTGAAAGAGTACATATATGATAATTCAGAAAGATGACTGAATTTTTAAAACTGCAAACTTTAATAGTTTTGCATATTATAGAATATCTAAATTTAGGGTTAAGAGACAACTAAAAAGTCTATCTCTGATCTTTAGGAGATCTCTATGTCTCTGAAATTATGTGCAAAATTATTTGTGGGCATTTTATTCAGACAAATTTCCAGAGATTTCATCAGTTCTTCAAGGAATCTGCAAGTTGAAACAATTAAAGACAAAACAATATATTGACTTCAATCAGCAGGAGATAAAATAGGGAGGAAAGTAACAACAGATACCTAAAAATTACTTATTTTCAGGATCTGTTTCAGTACAAACAAAATGTTCTAGAATCTTATATAAAGCGAGAAAAAACAAGTGTACGTAAATGCATGAATACATTTGTCACTGTAGTGAAGTCAATATTTTAATGATGTACATTCTCCTTCAAAAGAGCAATGATACATGTACACAGATTATACTGTAAAGTTAAAAGACCAATGATGAATTAGGTATTCTATATTGCTGAGAAATATGTGTTATACTGTATGTACTTTGTGTTTGGCATATATAAGTAATATATTATTAGCATAATTAATTAATTAGTATTATACTAATGTTAGCATAATACTATTATTTAATGTTAGTATAATATCAGTATCATATTAATTAACTATGGATTAATTATATAATTAATATGCAACATATCAATATAATATATATTATATTTAACTTGTGAAGACATAACTTAGTAAAAGAAAAATCCAAATAGGAAAAAGAGGTATGACTGTAAAAAGATAATTCATAGAAGAAGAAAAATGCAATAAACATATGGATGTAAGAAACAAGAAAGGAAAGTAGCTAAAAATGTGTGGATACCATTTTTTAGTTTTTATTTTTAACTTATTTATTTTTAATTGAAGTATAATTGCTTTACAATATTGTGTTGGTTTCTGCGCTACATCAACATGAATGGGATACCATCTTTTTATGGAAAAGTTCCACCACTATCACCATGCTTCTAATTGTCTATTTCCTATTTCACTTTTCTTCATAGCAAAATCAATTTAGAACATACTATATGTATTGTCTAACATAATGTAGTATATATATATTCTTTGTTTACTGTCTCTTTCTATTATAATGTAAGTTCCACGAAGACAGAGATTGTTACATGATGATTGCTCATTCTCAAAACCTATATAAGAGAAACCCTACTTTATTGTATGTTTACTTTGACCAAGGAGCTTCCCTTGTGGCTCAGTGGTAAAAGAATCTGCCTGCAATGCAGGAGAACCAGGTTTAATCCCTGGGTCAGGAAGATCCTCTGGAGAAGGAAATAGCAACCCACTCCAGTATTTTTGCCTGGAGAATTCCATGAACAAAGAAGCTGAGCCTGGCAGGCTACAGTCCATGGGGTCGCAAAGAGTTGGACATGACCAAGTGGCTAACGTGCACTTTGACCAAATTCTCTTTAATATATTCTTTTAACATAACACATTATCTCTAATTGCCTTAAATGCAAAAGCACTTGCTCTGGTACATTTCCAAGAGATCAGGTTTACAATTGTCTTGAGTTGCTTTAGCACTTATGGACCTGTGCTAGCTACTGCTCTGCTAAGTCGCTTCAATCGTGTCTGACTCTGTGCGACCCCATAGACGGCAGCCCACCAGGCTCCCCCGTCCCTGGGATTCTCCAGGCAAGAACACTGGAGTGGGTTGCCATTTCCGTCTCCAATGCAGGAAAGTGAAAAGTGAAAGTGAAGTTGCTCAGTCGTGTCCGACTTGTAGCGAACCAATGGACTGCAGCCCACCAGGCTCCTCCGTCCATGGGACTTTACAGGCAAGAGTACTGGAGTGGGTTGCCACTGCCTTCTTCCATTATGGACGTGTAACATATGTTTTATAAACAGACATCACCATGATTCTGCATTGTTCATCCTGGTTCTGTATGTTTATTTGCTTCCATATGACCCAAACTACAGACTTCCACTTGCAAGTATAGTTCAACAGCACTCAAGGATGTCATCACCCACAGGGGATTAGAATTGACACCACCAAACATTTCTCTGTTCGAGTGCACTGACCATACTGAGTAGGCCTTGGGATTGCTAAATGAAGATTTCACAGGGAAATCACAAATTAGCCTAAAAACCAAATAAGTGGAGCAATTTAAAATACTAAATGGAACTATTTTCCTCCTCAACTTCCTCTTCTCTTACTCCCGTTCCTCCTCTTCTACCTGCTCTTCCTCCTTCTTCCTTTTTTATGATGAACCACGGAAAATTCTCAAAGTTTGGTTCTGTTGGATTTGGTATGTCAGAGAAAATCACATGGTAAAAAAATCACCGGATTTTCTCTCAGGTTTCTGATAGCTAAACTTACTATTAACAGCAAGCAGAGGAAAATGAGAAACAACAACTTCTCATTTATGGTCCTAAGAAAAGTTTTAAGATCATTCTTCAACTCAGACCATTGTTTTGAATGCAACAAAAGAATTCATAGTAAAAAACAAATCATTTAATAAGTGGAAATCATTGATTTGACACTAACTACCAATTAATTGTTAACAGTTTGTCTTCACATTAAGGATTGCAATAATTGAATTAACGAAAATTGCAATGCTTTTTGGAAACCTATACTATTTTTGCTTAATTTTATAACTGCCTGTCTTTGTGGGGTAGATGTTGAAAACTCTTAACTAAAAAAATCAATTGAAAAAAGAAAACCTAAATGCAATGCAGTCCAAGCATCTGCTGATGAACACAAGGCTTGTCATGTTGGGGCCACCACCAGCCTCCCCTAATCTTGCATCATCCTACCATCTTCACTTCAGCCTCAGTCACTACTAACAGCTGAACATTCTGCAGAAATGCTTTGCTATTCTGTACTTCTGTGCCTTTGCTCAAGGGAACACAATGGCAAGTCATAAGTGTCTGTTTTGAGAACTTCATTACTCCATCAAGGTATTAATGTTACCAAACCGAAGTTTGTGTCCCCAGAGAGGCCAAACAAACTGCAACATTAGTTTGGAGGAGAGAAAGGTTTACTGAAGGACCAACTAAGGAGAACAGGTGACTCATGGTCAAAACCCCTGAACTCCTAGGTGGTTACTGGGGATAAGTGTTTATAGACAAAATTTCGGGTGACTTTCTTCTGATTGGCTGCTGGTGAGGTAACACGGCGGTGCTCCAGGAATCTTGTGTTCAGTCTGAGGTTACCATCCTCCTCTGGATGGGGGCCTTAGCTCCCCCTGAAGAACTCTAAGATATTGTAATGCACTTCCTTCAGGAGGAGCCTGGACGTTGCTCTATCACTATACTATAGTTTCTTGACTGCTTTTCTTTGTTTCTGCATTTTCTCACTTCCCTAAACTTTGAGTTTGTTCTTTGGAACTCAGGGAAGTTCACGGAGGCTGAAGGAAGCCAATTGTGTACAAACAAAAAATAGGAGATGTGGAAAGGAAAGGATCTTTGTCCTTTTAGTTTAGGGATTCTTAAAAAGACAGCAGCTGCAGGCAGATATGCCTAGTGGCAAATATTCACTGGAAGCAAATGTGCTAGTATTTTAGTGGCAGGATTTAGCTAGCCATCTAGTCGCAGGTCATGAATACCACTGATTTCATAAATAAAACCTCCTCTTTAATGTCCATTATGCTAATTAGCAAAACCTGTGATCGTGTTTAAAAAAAAAAAAGATAGCTAAATTACTTCAAGTAACTCTGCCTTTAAATTAAATGCCAAGACCCATTCTCAAAATGTTTTCTATATTAGGACAATTGACTGTCCCTAGGATGTGACTGACAACTAATATACACACATTATACTGACAATGCTGAAGTGATTTTAACAGATTTAAGACAAAGCAAGACAAGAAAAATGATGTGTTCATTTTGGGACATGTTTAATTGGAGATAGGAAGTGGGGGTAACTCAGAAAATGTTCAATTATACAGGTTTAATTTCTGGAAAAAAGTTATGGCTCCACATTCAATTTGAATATTACTAGAGTGTGATACATTTTTCTATGCAGATCAAGCACACGTTTGGCATGTGCTGAACTCTTCTGTGGTATGGGGGCCATCTAGAAGGGTCACTAGAATAAAATTTGAGTTCTCAAGAAATTACTGTGTATATCATTTCATTCATCCTGTAATTCATTTATTCAATAAGCTTTTCTTTGTAGACTTTGAGTCCAACACTGTAGTAAATATCAAAATTGAATAGCAATGTGAAAGTCACTCAGTCATGTCTGACTCTTTGCGACCCCATGGAGTATACAGTCCATGATATTCTCCAGGCCAGAATACTGGAGTGGGTAGCCACTCCCTTCTCCAGGGATCTTCCCAACCCAGCGATCAAACCCAGGTCTCTGGCATTGCAAGTGGATTCTTTACCAACTGAGCTACCAGGGAAATGGAATAATGAATAGTAATAATTGCTTTTGAAAAGTGTGCAAGACACAAAGAAATACTTTTCCTTATTAAGAAAAGTATAAATATGAATATATATGTAAAGTGAGAATATCATTTAGCTATAGAAAAGAAGGAAGTCTTACCATTTGCCACAATGTGGATAAAACTTGAAGGCATTATGATAAGTGGAATAAGTCAGACAAAGAGAGACAATGTGAACTCACTTATATGTAGAACCTAAAAACAAAAACATCTATACAGTCAAAGCTATGGTTTTTCCAGTAGCTTTGTCATGCATGGTGGTGAGAGTTGGACCATAAAGAAGGCTGAACTCTAAAGAATTGATGCTTTTGAACTGTAGTGCTTGAGAAGACTC
Organism: Bison bison bison; assembly: GCF_000754665.1. Classification (NCBI taxonomy): domain Eukaryota; kingdom Metazoa; phylum Chordata; class Mammalia; order Artiodactyla; family Bovidae; genus Bison; species Bison bison. The sequence goes on along the minus strand of NW_011495025.1, from coordinate 9,348,581 downwards.
TTGAGAGTCCCTTAGACTGCAAGATCAAACTAGTTAATCCTAAAGGAAATCAATCCTGAATATTCATTGGAAGGACTGATGCTGAAGCTGTAGCTCCAATACTTTGGCCACCTGATGCAAAGAACTAACTCATTAGAAAAGATCCTAATGCTGGGAAAGACTGAGGGCGGGAGGAGAAGGGGACAACAGAGGACAAGATGATTGGATAGCATTACTGACTCAATGGACATGAGTATGAGCAAGCTTCAGGAGTTGGTGAAGGACAGGAAAGCCTGGCATGCCACAGTCCATGGGGTCACAAAAAGACAGACATGACTGAGCAAATGAACAAAAACAAAAACACCAAATTCATGGAAACAGAATAGAATGATAGCTGCCAGGGTTTAAGGGTGGGCTGTAGGGGGACGTATTGGTTAAAGGGTACAAACTTCCAGTTACAAGATGAATAAGTTCTGGGAATCTAATGTACAGTATGGTGATTATAGTATATCTCATATACAATACAATGTTGTATTGTATTCATATACAATATTGTATTCTCATAGTAACTTTCACATATACAATACAATATTGTATTATATATTGTATTGTATATATTGTATATATATATTGTATATTGTATATATTGTATTATATATGTGAAAGTTGCTATGAGAATACAATATTGTATATGTGAAAGTTGCTATGAGAATAGAGTTTCAGCATTTTCATCATCAATAATAACAAGTTACATATTAAATAATCTTTTTGCGATGAACTTTTCACTATATCCCTGGAGAAGGGAAAGGCTACCCACTCCAGTATTCTGGCCTAGAGAATCTGGACACAACTGAGAGACTTTCACTTAGGGCTTCCCTTTTGGCTCAGAGAGTAAAGCATCTGCCTGCAATGCGGGAGACCTGGGTTCGTCCCGGGGTCGGGAAGATTCCCCTGGGGAAGGAAATGTCAACCCATTCTGGTACTCTTGCCTGGAAAATCCCATGGAAAGAGAAGCCCGGTAGGCTACTGCCCATAGGGTTGCAAAGCATCGGACATGACTGAGCGACTTCACTTTCACTTTTCTCTATATGTATATATATGCATGTATATTTCAAATCATCACATTGTACACCTTAAACTTACACAATGTTATATGTCAATTATATTTCAGTAAAGCTATAAAATAAAAAATAATAGATTAGTACTATCCATAAAACTAGGGGAATCTAAAGAGCCATGGTCACAATCTGTATCCTAGGTCATGGAATGTAAGCTGGAGGCATTCCACTATGCAGATAATATTTATGACACCAGAAGCTTCACTTCCTAAAGTTGCAAGTAGTTGAAGATGAGCCTCCAGCTACTAGAGTAGAGTAGAAGTTGGGTGAGTAATTAAAATTTTTTCCATATTTAAAAAATTCTAGCAGAAAATTGGTCTCTGGGTTTAAAGTAATGGGATTCAGTAATGTATAATGAGGTCTCACCAGAGATTACAAAATTGAGGTACAAACTTTCCACTTGAAATTGTAAAATTAAAAAAATTAATGATTTTATATATATTTATGCACATGAACAGGGCTTCCCTGATGTCTCAGAAGGTTAAAGAATTTGCCTGACAATGCAGAAGACATAAGAGATATGCGTTCGATCCCTGGGTCAGGAAGATACCCTGAGAAGGGAACCGCTACCCACTCCAGTATTCTTGCCTGGAGAATCCCAAAGACAGAGGAATTGGCATGCTGCACAGTCCATGTGGTATCAAAGAGTCATATATGACTGAATGACTAAGTACAAATAGTACACACGCCCATTTTATATATATGTACATATACATTTTCATTCCCTATGTGTGTAAATTTATTATATATTTTTTTATTGGGAATAAAAGAACCAGCCTGTTTTAATTTCTGAAAAACATCTTGAATGCCTTTACAAATGTTACAAAATTTCCAAAACTGTTTTGCCAATCACAGTTTCTTAATTTTATAACTTAAGTGGATGTCGAGGGAAATTTAATCCTTGTGTTTCTGAGTCTTTTATATTTGGCCCATCCAAGGGTTTCATAAGAACCATTTGATGTCTAAAGGGTCTTAGAGATTCTTTGTTTCAAGCATGTTTAAGATTATTTATTCAGAGACAAGCAGTACTTTATCAGCATCAAACAGAAATGAAATTCAGAAGCCTTAAATTATTTTGAAAATATAAAGACTGATAAATATCATCAATGTATATTTAGCACTTAAGGTTTTATTATGGTCAAAATGTGAATATACCAAAGCAATCTTAGATCACTTTACTTTTTTTTTTAATGTATTTTTTGTTTTTGAGAAAGCAACAGAAACTAGGATTAATAACCATTTGAACAAACACCAAATTGAAACTTAAATGGTATGAACCGAATATGGTAAGCAAACATATTTATTCTGGCATCCAAGATCATCTGATCTTTTCTTTAATCAGTAACTACTTCCTGAAGGGTGGCTAGGGAAAACATATGTAGGAGAACTGTAGTTAGCAAAGCAGCAGTCTGTTTGAGTGTTACATTTTGGTTCCCAAATCTAACACATAAAACCCTATGACCTAAGCTGAGACTTGTAAATAATGCATGGGTCCTGGGACAAGCTTGTTAGGTTTGAAGTTCGACTAAATGTGATCTTAGACTTATGTAATCTCTTGATGACCTCAAATTCTTAAGCTGTAACATAGAGGTGATCACAGTTCTTGCTTGTTATGAAATCTATGGCCATGAAATTAAAAGACTCTTGCTCCTTGAAAGAAAAGCTGTGACAAATGTAGACAGCATATTAAAAAGCAGAGACATCCCTTTGCTGACAAAGGTCCATATAGTCAAAGCTATGGTTTTTCCAGTAGTCATATACGGATGTGAGAGTTGGACCATAAAGAAGGCTGAGCAGCAAAGAAGTGCTGCTTTTGATCTGCGGTGATGGGGAAGACTCAGAGTCCCTTGGACAACAAGGAGATCAAACCAGTTAATCCTATAGGAAATCAACCATGTATATTTATTGGAAGGACTGAGGCTGAAGCTAAAGTTCCAATACTTTGGCCACTTAATACAAAGATTTGACTTATTGGAAAAGACCTGATGCTGGGAAAGATTGAGGACAAGAGGAGAAGGGGGCAACAGAGGATGAGATGGTTGGATGGTACCACTGACTCACTGGACATGAGTTTGAGCAAACTTCTGGAGATAACAAAGTTCAGGAAAGCTTCGTGTGCTTCAGTTTATGGGGTCGCAAAGAGTGATGTGACATATTTAGTGACTGAAGAACAACAACAAATTTATCTTCAAATGTTATTTATTTATTTATTTGCATGCACTGGGTTTTAGTAGTGGTGACCAGGGATTGAACTCTGGGCAACCTGCCTTGGGAAGGCATAGTCCTAGCCACTGGACCCCTGGAGGAGGGCATGGCACCCCACTCCAGTATTCTTGCCTAGAGAATCCACATGGACAGGGGACCCTGATGGGCTACAGTACACGGAGTTGCAAAGAGTCAGACATTACTGAAATCACAGCACAGCCACTGGCTAAGTCACTTCAGTCGTGTCTGACTCTATGGGATCGTGTCCGACGATCCCATAGACGTCAGCCCACCAGGCTCCCCCATCCCTGGGATTCTCCAGGCAAGAACACTGGAGTGGGTTGCCATTTCCTTCTCCACTGGACCACCAGGGAATTCCCTATCTTCAAGTATTCTAATATAGGTGCAGTATATTAAAAAAAGATGACCACTTGAAATGTATGCAAATTCTTCTGTTGTTGATAGCATAATCAACATAATATACTTTGTAATTTTAGTTTGTTAATGGTGAATGTCAGAAATAAGTTGTTATCTGAAAATTAGAATAATGAATGTTAGAAATAGACTTTAGTTAGTTGAAGTTCTTTTTTAAAATTTATTTATTTTAGATTGAAGGATAATTGCTTTACAATATTGTGCTGGTTTCTGTCGTACATCAACATGACTCAGACATAGGTATACATATGTCCCTGTAAACTGAAGTTTTTAAAGATTCGTGGATTGACTTAAATATTTTAAAAATATTACCAATCATGCTCTGTCTTTTCAGAACAAGGCAGAAACATCTAGGGAGACCAGTAGCTTTTACCCTTTGGGGCTAGTGTCCATATAGTCCATTGGTTTGGGGATTTTTTTAACTGATGCTGACTTTGTTAATGGACCTCTGCCTTTTAAATATGTGGTCATCTGTCTTAAATAATCTATTCTTTCATGTTGGAGTTTGGAGCACATAAAAGGACAAACAAGATGGATGAAACCTGTAGAACAGGTTGAAAAAACTGTTCTGTTCCTGCTCAATAATAAATAATTCTTTAATTAATGATTTTAATATGTGGCAGATTTTGATTTGTGGTTTACTTTCTTTATAACCTCCTTGTAGAGAGGTTTTGACCAAGTTGCAAACTCATACATCTCACATTGCTACTGTGGAGAGTGTCTACCACCAAGAATAAGAGAGTTAGTCTTGCTAACTCTAATAACCAAATTGTCTAAATAACCAAACTCCAAATAACCAAATTGTCTTATTTGAGTTATGATGCAACCTTGTCTGGTTGATATGACAGATAATGAAGTGATCCATGTGAGCACTCAGGACAATTACTGGCATGGAATAAGAGCACTGCAGAGAGTTCCTACTGCTGCTGCTACTGCTAAGTCACTTCAGTCATGTCCGACTCTGTGCGACCCCATAGACAGCAGCCCACCAGGCTCCCCCGTCCCAGAGACTCTCCAGGCAAGAACACTGGAGTGGGTTGCCATTTCCTTCTCCAATGCATGAAAGTGAAAAGTGAAACTGAAGTCACGAAGTCGTGTCTGACCCTCAGTGACCCCATGGACTGCAACCTTCCAGGCGCCTCCGTCCATGGGATTTTCCAGGCAAGAGTACTGGAGTGGGTGCCATTTCCTTCTCCGAGAGTTGCTACTATCAGGCTCAAATGGACTGGAACCAAAATACACCATTTGCCTTCTATTTACTCTGATACATGCCTGAGTGTCAGATTTTACCACCAACTACAGATACAGCCTCTTCTTTTTCAGAAAGAACACAAAGTTTGTGCCGATGCACCGGCAAAGGTGGTCCCAGCCCCCTATCTCAGATCGTCTTCAACCAGGCACAAGCGCACCTCATATGCTTGTTTGTGTAATATATTTGGAAAGCAGAGAATTCTCAGAATAGAAAAGTGGGAGCCAGGGAAAGATTTTATTTCTTTAGCTCTATGAAACTAGCAGGTCCTACGGATCCTCACAACATGCCTAATAAATTCCTGAGCCTCTGGAACTTAGGCCCCATGAGAGATTATGAAATTTAACCAATCTATGCTGCCTTCTTGACTCTGGGTTGGCAGAAAGGAGGAAGTCTTTGACTTCCTTTTCCAAAAGCAAAACAATGGCACTAAAAAGGTTAACATGTATACTCTGTACTTCAAACAGTGGCTTGACTGATACGATTCATTAAATTATATATGTGTGTGTGTACGTATATGCACATATATGTATATGTTTTAAACATAAAACACATATATATACACATATATGCTGCTGCTGCTGCTAAGTCGTTTCAGTCATGTCCGACTCTGTGTGACCCCATAGATGGCAGCCCACCAGGCTCCCCCGTCCCTGGGATTCTCCAGGCAAGAACGCTGGAGTGGGGTGCCATTGCCTTCTCCGATATACATATATATGTATATATTTATATACACATATGTATCTTGTGTATCTATATATCTATATACATTGAAAATATATGGATAAATATAGAAATGTGATTGTTCAATTTTTGGTGCTTTTAATTATTTCATTTTCTTGTGCAAACATCTATATTTTTCCAATGGGTGTATATAATTGAAATGATGACAATAAGTCCACAAATAAAATTAGTTTCTTTGTATTATTTTTGCTTTCTTGCTTGTTTTTGTTTTTTTTTTTTTAATGCTCATTCTCCTGAGAAGACCAAATTAAGGCCAGAGCAAGGTTGTATGAATGTGTTTATCAAGATGGCATCTCTTTTCATATAATCAGTGGCCCTTAATGTGATCTGACATTGATTATGAGCTTAGAGCTAGTGGCAAAATGACTCAGAAAATGGAGGTATTTCAATGTATCAAATAAAGACATCCTTCCTCATTCAAATCTGGCCCAGCACAGGAACTGTCTAGGGCAAGTGGGAGAAGTTTGATAGTCTCAGCTTTTATTCATTTTCAGAGTTTAACCCTGATTCATTTAACCTAAATCAAGAAGCTATTTTTATGATCTGATCATACATGCTATTCATAAGCAGCAGAGGTACTGCATATCTGTTCCAAGTCAAATTTTGGAAGCACTTATTCTTTTTGAAAGTTACTTTTATTCCTGTGGCATTTCATGGAAAACACTTGTTCCTGCCAACAAGTTATGGATATGTTTTTTAAGACCGAAAAGATTCTTAATATGAGTAAGCTAATTGAATCATGGGAATAAGGGCAATTAAAGAAATTTTGGTTTATAATATAATCATGTAGTTGGAAAGAATTTTGAGAAGTCTACTTCAGCTCTTCTATTTAAGCTAAAGGATACTACCAAGTCTCCCCCACCTCCAACACACACACACACACACACACACACACACGGATATCTGTCCTAGTTTCAGAGCAATTTAAGAAATGCAGTATAAGCCCATATGGGGAATTCTACCTTCTAGTAGTTCTTATGATTGTGAAGTTATTTGAATATCTTTTATTGTCATGAGAATGTCATTTTATTATTATTATTTTGTATTATCATTTGGAATCTGATTCTGGGGCTTCCACATATCTTCTACTCTTTTATCGATCATTTCCCACAGTTTTCATCCTCTTTTGCGTAAGTTAGGAATAGTTATTTTTTGCTGCTGTTAAGAGCAACAAAGACGTACCTGAGTTAGCATTGCAATTCAATGCCTCTATAACGTCAATATGTCTAAGCTGAACTGCCTTTCCCAGAATGCCCTTTTTAGGTATATTTCATTGGAAGCAGGGGATACAGAGAAGATTCTATCCAGAGCAGGAGAGAGGAAGGCAGGCAGCAGCCAGTTTGTAGGATACATATATTGTTGCTGATCAGCTGACTCCCCTCCTTGGTGTGAAGCAGCAAATTGACCTACAACTGCTCTACTTCCTCCTTGATCTTCCAGTTGTCTTAGTTCTTGGCCAGGTGTGTGTCTGTGTTCAGCAACTTGGGCAAGGGCCGTGTCTCCTCCAAGATACCTATTTGAAGGTCAGTGGCAATAAAAATACATGCAAGCTTCAGTACACTGCTGTGGAGTTCCAGATGGTTCTCATGGAGTGGCAGTGGACTGATGACCTTCTTTTCCTTAGTAACTTTGTGCTCTGACATTAGATGTGAAGTCAGCCTTATGGTGACTTCTTAGTTGGGCAAGCAAATTCCCTGTCATACATTTCTTAGTATGTATCTCTATATCCTAATTGTTCAGCTTCTTTGGTTGAACCTTGTCTGTTACATGCTAGGGGAAAAAAACTAAGGATCAAGAATTGAGGTTAAAAATCAAGAATGTCCCTCATTTCTGCCTTTCCTCAGCCTCACTTCAAGCATTTCTTTCTCTTTGTATAGTATCCTTGTGCATCTCCAGAAACTATGGTGGAAAATATCTCCCTGAGAGTAGGCAGAATCTTTCAAAATGTCCAGCCACCTGATGAAATACTAATTCTTTTATTGAGTGTCTGCCTTACAATGTGACAAATTCTAAGACCTCAGGAAACGGACTCTGTTGAACCCATTTGAATCACATAGTCTGGCTTGGAATGATCTGTAGTATCTAGGGAGTCAGGTTGAAAAGGAAGGAAATGGGGTATGTCTGGTGTCAACCATCGTTCCATCATTCAAACAACTTTGTCAAATGCAACAGGGGTAGGTTAAACAAAATGACTGCTGGTATGTCAATGGTACTTTCCTGTGGACAGGAAAAATTAGGGATTGAGCTGGGCACTCTTGGATAGGTCTGACAGCTTTCAGGACATACTGATTTCATTATTGCTGTGACGGTTGTTTCCGGCTGGTGCCAATTCTGATTAGCCGGTGTCTCTACCATGTAGGTTGTCAAACATTTTCAATATCACCCCTGCCCACAGATTTAACTCAAAATGTTCATTCTTGTTAAACATTTGTAGAGTTCATAATAGGTTGTTAGTACAATACTGATATGAGGGGAAACAAAGATGAATGAGTCAAGATTGTGGTCTAAGAAGTGTCAGGAGAGACAAACACTTCCAACTTTGAGTATAGCAAGCACTGGATTTAGAGTCAAATATATTCTTTTTATTCTTTACCCAATAATTTGCTATGTTTTAGACCAGGTAACTTTATGACATAGTAAGTTTGTACAGAAATAGACATCTGCATTCTAAGTTGCTCATTTAGTAATCTGAATGATCTTGGGCCAGTTATTCAATCTTTTCAGGGTAAAAATTTATGTCTAAAAAAGAAAGATAGGGTTGTTAAGAATTAAAAAAGGAAAAATATATGAAAGAGCATAGCAAACCAGCAGCAAGTGACCTTTCATTTTTAATTTAATTGAACTTTTAAAAATCAAGAATATTGAATGTTTTCAAATTCCTTTTCAGCAACTAGATGTATAATCATAATTTTTATGTTTGGTCATTAATTCAGTCAATTTTACAAATGGATTGTTCAATATTTAACCAAACTTATATTTGCAGAATTAATCCAGTTTGACTTTTAAAAAAATTATTCTTCCAGATTTAATTAACCAACAATATATTAAATAAATATTTTTAATCTCTATGTAGTGGGTATGATCTTAATGCATAAACTCTATTGTGAAAGAAATATCATAGTTTTTGTTACTTTTAAATCAATTTAATTCCAGCTACAAGTGCATATGCCTTAATGTTGGCAGGGAATTCAGTGTCAGTTATTCTTGAGTCTTTGTCCTATTACTAAGATAGTATAAAGTTTCTGGGGTCTTACAAAGTGCTAGGCATTGGAGGTAACCCTTTGTAATCAGTCATCTCTGTTCCTCAGTTACTCCCAAGCTATCTATTATTCAGTCCTTGATCCCTATGTGGCCATTTTCCTCAGAGGTTTTACTGCCTTCTAGAAGATGCCAGAGCACAGAGTTCAGGTCCCTGATGTTTTTAGGGAATTATAAATCTTTCTTTCTCAGAAGTTTGAGGGAATTTCTTTTTTGCTTTCCTGTAAAGAAAAACTGATCTCCACCATGAAAATACTTAAACTGATCTCTTCAGTGGAGTTTTTGCAAAAGAGGAGAGAGAATTGTTTAAAAATCCTTGAGGCAGCAAATTAAAGATCATAACAGCATGGGGTTGAGTGGGGGGAAGAATAGTTACAGAGAAGAGCAACATCATTTGATAACATGAATAATGACATTTTGCATTTCTTCCATGCTTTGTAACAGTTTAAATAGGATAAAAATATCATTTCTTCTCAGAATTCGGAAGAACTTCTTACTAAAACCACCTGAGCTTCATGCCTTTTCAGAGAACATTTCTTTTAAAGTGCTTCAGTTTACTACATAGTTACTGGTGTATTCAGATTTTCTTAAAATAACTTTGATAACCACAGTTTTTCTAGAATTATTATTTATTTCATTAGGGATTATCATATCAGAGAATTATGCATAGTATTGTAATTTTTAAAAATCTTACTTGTTTCTGGGATCATAGTTTTGTCTTATTTCTGCATAATGTTATTTGATTATTTACTTGATCAGACTACTCAGGATTGTGTATTTTGCTATTGCTTTTCAAAGATTCAGCTCTTGGGTTTTTTATTCATTCCAATTTAATTTTTCTAATTTCAAATGTATTAATATTTGCTTCTTTCATCCTCTTTCCCTAGGTCTTTCCTTTTCTAACTTTGTGGATTGAAGGCTTAGTTTATTTATATCCAGCAACCTGTTTAATAAGAAATGCACTTAATTTTGTGCATAGGCCTCAGATGGCAAGAATGGTCATATCCTAGATGAAATGTGGCAAGTTATCATTCTAATTGTCTTGTAATCTTATAACAGCTGTTTCATTCTCATTGACCAAAAGGTTTATTTTTTTGTAGTTTTTTTAAATAAAGTATTTAAAACTCACCATTATTTCCTGTTTTTGTTTTATACCTACGTGTACAAGCACATTTTCACTTAGTTTAACTGGGTTGTGGTCTGCAAAGATACTCTTTGAAATTTTAGTTTTAGAGTTTATATTAAGTATCTTATATTTTAAATATTAAAGACATTTAATTAATCCCTACTGTCTCCTTCCTATTCAACAGTGAGGTTGAGTTCAAAACCAGTTCCAGATACTTTTCTGCGATTTGCCCTGAATTTGATCTATCCACGGTCCAGTCTTGCTTCAGGACCTTCATAAGTGACTCCATTTTTCACTTGTGCTCTGGTGGAATGTTGATGCCTTATTTCATGAAACTTTCTTTACATTTTACTCATAAAACACTTCACTTTTATTCTCTTTTTATCTCCTTCGCTGTTAGTTTTCAGACATTTCTTTAGCTACAGTTTCTCTGTGTATCCCCTTACAGAAGTTTTCACCGGAACTTTTATCTTTGATTCTGTCTCTGACTCTCTCTCTCTCTTTTTTTTTGCAAATCACATTGTGTTGGCCAAGCTCTTTTATTCCTATAATGTCAGCTATTTATTTTACATTTTCTTATCAGCACCTAAGTCCACCTTTTTTCTAACAATCGCCTATTGAGCATAATCATCAGAACATTGTATGGTTTCCATGAAATTAATGACAAATCAAATATAAGCTAATAATAAAAAATAATTTCTAACACATAATTTATAGAGTTGAAATATTCTGGAAGACTTCAACTATAAGTATGGGAATTTTTTTTTGATTAATACAACATAACCTATAATAAAGAAATCTAATACGTCTTTCACACAGTAAGTATAATAAAAATTCAAAGAAAAGATAACCTTTGAATTCATTTAGATGTATTGCCATTTATTCTCTATGTCTTGTCTCTGCAGTTTTCTCATATTAGGTAACTTTCTTTTTTTTGTCTGAATTTCTATTGAATCTTATTATTTTCACCATTAAGTCTAATTTATTCAGTTATAAAATATTCTAGAATTGTTTGAAGATATGCCTTAGATTATGGATAAAATACGTAAATGTAATCAAGATTTCAACATTAGCCTCTGTGAAACTTAGTCATATTTCTTATCTCTGAGCTGGTGAGGAAAGTTTTGTTAACATCACTTGTGAAACAATTATGTATCAGCCTAATCAGTATGTAATACCCAAATAAGATATTTCTCTTTAATTAGTTTGAATTTTATAATACACAGTGTTGCATGACAAAATCTTATTAAAATATAAGTAACACATTTTTTTTTCTTTTTTTAAATCTTCCATGCTTATCAATGAGTCTGGGTGAACTCCGGGAGTTGGTGATGGACAGGGAGGCCTGGAGTGCTGCGATTCATGGGGTCGCAAAGAGTCGGACATGACTGAGCGACTGAACTGAACTGAACTGATGCTTATCAATCTTCAACATAATTAGATGAAATTATTGGTCAGACAGAAGTGTTCTTTAGTAAGTTACACTGGCCTTTATGTAGTTTCTAAAGTCCTTTAGATATTTTTGAATTTATTTTAAAAAGCAGTATAACCTGAAGTTTTTTTTTTTTTTTTAATTTGGATTTCTCTGTTCATTTGAGTAAAAACAAAATATATATTTTAACTAAGTAAACAAATTATATTAAGTGTGTTGATATGGTTAATTGATGGATTATTTATAGAATAAGTATGAGTTATTCTTAAAATAAATCACTTTTAACTTCCAGTTTGCCTTCTGAATCTCTTCTTTTTCTGGCCAAATAAATTAACAGTCACATTTAATAGTTGACAACTTGGAAGAAGCTGCCAAAAAAAAAAAAAATCAGTTGTTTCTGGTGAAAACTTTGATGATAGCTTGTTACAATAAACATATGACCACTGCAACAATGGAATCTGATATGGTGACCTAATCTCTACTTTAACATTGCACATCTGCTTATTGAAAGCATTGTTTTACTATGTGCTCCTTTGCTTGCTTGCCAAATGCCCAACTTTATATTTATCACTTAAATCTTAAATCAAGTTGAGCTATCCAAACTAGAAAATTTCTGCCCCACTTCATTGCCTTTACTTTGGAAAGCCCTTTTTTCTCATTTATATTATATAACTCTGGATCACATAGAAGTGAGAGTGGCAGCTAGCCTTGTTTCATAATGGTCCAGAGAGAAAAATGCTTTTTGAGCAAAGATTTCAATAAAGGAATATTCAGATTTTGAAATAATCAATTAGTAGCTTATTTTTGCTTACATTTTGTTTCTATTACTTAATTCCCATAGATAGTTGCTGGCTGAGGCTGGAAGAAGGAGATTATGGCTCTAATCCTGATATAATAACTGGGTGGGCAGATTTAGTAGGCAATGTCCTGCAAAAGAGAAAGATCAAAAGCCAGGAAAATATTCAGTCAAAGGAGATAGAAGCATTGTTTTAAGTTTTTATTTGTTACAATATATTTGCTGCTGCTGCTAAGTCGCTTCAGTCGTGTCTGACTCTGTGTGACCCCATAGATGGAAGCCCACCAGGCTCCCCCATCCCTGGGATTCTCTAGGCAAGAACACTGGAGTGGGTTGCCATTTCCTTCTCCAATGCATGAAAGTGAAAAGCGAAAGTGAAGTTGCTCATTTGTGCCCAACTCTTAGCGACCCCATGGACTGGAGCCCACCAGGCTCCTCTGGCCATGGGATTTTCCAGGCAAGAGCACTGGAGTGGGGTGCCATTGCCTTCTCTGGTTACAATATATTTAAAGGGACATAATTCACAAGGAATTTTTAAGATAATCAAAATGCTCTGTATGCAACTAAGTGATGGATGTATGATAAAATTAATTTGTCCAAATCCATAAACTGTACATAATCGAGAATGCACCATAATGGAAATAATGGACTTTAGGTAATTATGGTGTGTTTATGTAGGTTCATAAATTGTAACAAATGTAGCACTCTGGTAGGGAATGCTGATAATGGGGGAGGCTATACTAATCTTAAACTTCCCTAAAATATAGTCTTAAAGATGAATACATAATAACATTTAAGAATCCTTGCTGTAGTATGATAATGATAACAATAGCATAAGAGTATGAGATAGCTGGATGGCATCACTGACTCGATGGACATGAATCTGAGTGAACTCCGGGAGTTGGTGATGGACAGGGAGGCCTGGTATGCTGCAATTCATGGGGTCGCAAAGAGTCGGACGCAACTCAGCGACCGAACTGAACTGAACTGAAATGATGTTTAGTTTTCTAAGAAATTGCCAAATTCTCTTCCAAAGGAGCTGAACCATTTTGCATTCCCATTAGGAGTGTATGAGTATTCCTGTTGCTCCACAATCTTGTCAGTACTTGATGCTGTCAGTGTTATGGATTATGGCTACTACAACAGGTGTGTAGTGACATGCCATTGCACTTCTAATTTGCATTTTCCTGAACCCCACGTCCAAGGTCAGGAGCTGCAGCTGTGCTTCACTGGACCGGCCGTGTGGAGATAACCCCCGTCTAAGGTCAGAAAAACTCCAGTAAGACGGTAGGCACTGGAGCAGCTGTGAGGAGATACCCCATGTCCAGGGGCAAAGGAGAAGCCCTAGCAAGATGGTAGGTGGGGCAGATTAGTGTTTAGAATCAAACCCCATTCCCACCAGAGACATTCAAAGGATCAAACAAACCTTGTGTGCACCAGGACCCAAGGACACAACAGAGACTGAGACAGAACCGTGTTTGAGCATCTCCTGTGGAGGTGCAGGTCGGCAGTGGTCTGCCGCAGGGACAGGGCTCTGGGCGTGGGCATGGCATACATGCTCTTGGAGGAGGTCACCATCAACCCCGGTATAGAGCTGCCAGAATTTACATAGTGCTGGGGAATAGACTCTTGGAGGGCACAACAGAACCTCGTGCACCAGAATCCAGGAGAAAGGAACAATTACCCCACAGGAGACTTGCCTGTGGGTGTCGGGAGTCTCCCGTGAAGGGGTGGGTCAGTGGTGGCCCCTGCAGGGTTGGGGACACTGACTATAGCAGTACATGCCTGAGATCTTTTAACGAAGGTCACCATTATCTTCATTACCTCCAACATAGTTTGAAAAGAAAGAAAGTGAAAGTGAAGTCGCTCAGTCATGTCCGACTCTTTTTGACCCCATAGACTGTACCCTACCAGGCTCTTCCTTCCATGGGATTCTCCAGGCAACTGGAGTGGATTGCCATTTCCTTCTCCAGGGGATCTTCCCCACCCAGGGATTGAACCCTGGTCTCCCTCATTCCAGGCAGACGCTTTAACCTCTGAGCCACCAGGGAAGCCCCAACATAGTTTGGCCACAGGTAAATAGCAGGGAAGGAACACATTCCACCCATCAACAGAAAATTGGGTTAAAGATTTACTGAGCATGGCCCTGCCCATCAGAACAAGACCCAGTAACCCCCTCAGTCAGTCTATCCCATCAGTAAGTTTTCATAAGCCTCTTATCCTTCTCCATCAGAGGGCAGACAGACTGAAAACCACAATCACAGAAAACTAACCAATCTAATCACATGGACCACAGCCTTATCTAACTCAATGAAACTATGAGCCATGCCATGTAGGGCCACCCAAGATGGACAGCTCATGGTGGAGAGTTCTGACAAAATGCGGTCCACTGGAGAAGGAAATGGCAAGCCACTTCAGTATTCCTACCTTGAGTACCCCATGAACAGTATGAAAAGGCAAAAAGATAGGACACTGAAAGATGAACTCCCCAGCTTGGTAGGTGCCCAATATGCTACTGGAGATCAGTGGAGAAGTAACTCCAGAAAGAATGAAGAGACGGAGCTAAAGCAAAAATAATACCCAGCTGTGGATGTGACTGGTGATGGTAGCAAGGTCCGATGCTGTAAAGAGCCATATTGCATAGGAACCTGGAATGTCAGGTCCATGAATCAAGCCAAATTGGAAGCGATTGAACAGAAGATGGCAAGAGTGAATGTCGACATTCTAGGAATCAGCGAACCAAAATGGACTGGAATGGGTGAATTTAACTCAGATGACCATTATATCTACTACTGTGGGCAAGAATCCCTTAGAAGAAATGGAATAGCCATCATAGTCAACAAAAGAGTCTGAAATGCAGTGCTTGGATGCAGTCTCAAAAATGACAGAAAGATCTCTGTTCATCTCCAAGGCAAACCATTCAATATCACAGTATTCCAAGCCTGTGCCCCAACCACTAATGCTGAAAAAGCTGAAGTTGAATGGTTCTATGAAGACCTATAAGATCTTCTAGAATTAAGAATCAAAAAAGATGTCCTTTTCATTATAGAGGACTGGAATGCAAAAGTAGGAAGTCAAGAAACAACTGGAGGAACGGGCCATTTGGCTTTGGAGTACAGAATGAAGCTGGGCAAAGGTTAATAGAGTTCTGCCAAGAGAATACACTGGTCATAGCAAACACCCTCTTCCAACAACACAAGAGAAGACTTTACACATGGACATCACCAGATGGTCAACACTGAAATCAGATTGATTATATTCTTTGCAGCCAAAGATGCAGAAGCTCCATACAGTCAGCAAAAAGAAGACCGGGAGCTGACTGTGGCTCAGATCATGAACTCCTTATTGCCAAATTCAGACTTAAATTGAAGAAAGTAGGGAAAACCACTAGACCATTCAGGTATGACGTAAATCAAATCCCTAATGATTATACAGTGGAAGTGAGAAATAGATTTAAGGGACTAGATCTGATAGACAAAATTCCTGAAGAACAATGGACGGAGGTTCTCAACATTGTACAGGAGACAGGGAGCAAGACCATCCCCAAGAAAAAGAAATGCAAAAACGCAAAATGGCTGTCTAAGGAGGCCTTACAAATAGCTGTGAAAAGAAGAGAAGCCAAAAGCAAAGGAGAAAAGGAAAGATATACCCATTTGAATGCAGAGTTCGAAAGAATAACAAGGAGAGATAAGAAAGCCTTCCTCAGTGATCAGCACAAAGAAATAGAGGAAAACAATAGAAGGGGAAAGATTAAAGATCTCTTCAGGAAAATTAGAGATACCAAGTGAACATTTCATGCAAAGATGGGCTCAATAAAGGACAGAAATGGTATGGACCAAACAGAAGCAGAAGATATTAAGAAGAGGTGGCAAGAATACACAGAAGTGTTCAAAAAAGATCTTCACGACCCAGGTAATCATGATGGTGTGATCACTCACCTAGAGCCAGACATCCTGGAATGTGAAGTCAATAGGGCCTTAGAAAGCATCATATGAACAAAGCTAGTGGAGGAATTCCAGTTGAGCTATTCAAATTGTAAAGGATGATGCCATGAAAGTGCTGCACTCAATATGCCAGAAAATTTGGAAAACTCAGCAGTGGCCACAGGAATGGAAAAGGTCTGTTTTCATTCCAATCCCAAAGAAAGGCAATGCCAAAGAATGTTCAAACTGCCACACAATTGCATTCATCTCACACACTAGCAAAATAATGCTAAAAATATTCTCCAAGCCAGGCTTCAGAAATATGTGAACTGTGAACTTCCAGTAGTTCAAGCTGGTTTTAGAAAAGGCAGAGGAACCAGAGATCAAACTGCCAACATCCACTGGATCATGGAAAAAGCAAGAGAGTTCCAGAAAAACATCTATTTCTGCTTTATTGACTATGCCAAAGCCTTTGACTGTGTGGATCACAATAAACTGTGGAAAATTCTGAAAGAGATGGGAATACCAAACTACCTGACCTGCCTCCTGAGAAATCTGTATGCAGGTCAGGAAGCAACAGTTAGAACTAGGCATGGAACAATAAACTGGTTCCAAATAGGAAAAGGAGTACGTCAAGGCTGTATATTGTCACCCTGCTTATTTAACTTATATGCAGAGTACATCATGTGAAATGCTGAGCTGGATGAAGCACAAGCTGGAATCAAGATTGCCGGAAGAAATATTAATAATCTCAGATATGCAGATGACACCACCCTTATGGTAGAAAGTGAAGAAGAACTAAAGAGCCTCTTGATGAAAGTGAAAGAGGACAGTGAAAAAGTTGGCTTAAAGCTCAACATTCAGAAAACTAAGATCATGGCATCTGGTCCCATCACTTCATGACAGGTAGGTGAGGAAACAGTGGAAACAGTGGCTGATTTTATTTTCTGGGCTTCACTACAGATGGTGATTGCAGCCATGAAATAAAAAAGACACTCCTTGGAAGGAAAGCTATGACCAACCTAGACAGCATGTTAAAAAGCAGAGACATTACTTTGCCAACAAAGTCCATCTATTCAAGGCTATGGTTTTTCCAGTAGTCATATATGGATGTGAGAGTTGGACGGTAAAGAAAGCTGAACGCTGAAGAATTGATGCTTTTGAACTGTGGTGTTGGAGAAGACTCTTGCGAGTCCCTTGGACTGCAAGGAGATCCAACCAGTCCATCCTAAAAGAGATCAGCCCTGGGTGTTCATTGGAAGGACTGATGTTGACTCTGAAACTCCAATACTTTGGCCTCCTGATGCGAAGAGCTGACTCATTTGAAAAGACCCTGATTGTGGGAAAGATTGAGGGCTGGAAGAGAAGGGGATGACAGAGGATGAGATGGTTGGATGGCATCGCCAACTCAAGGATAAGAGTTTGAATAAACTCCGGGAGTCTGTGATGGACAGGGAGGCCTGATGTGCTGCAGTCCATGGGGTCGCAAATAATGGACATGACTGAGCGACTGAACTGATCTGAACTGAAGAGACTTTTATCATAAATCAGTGTTGGATTTTGTCCAACATTTTTTCTTATTAATTATTTCCGTGTGATTTTTGTTTTTTCACCTGTGGACGTGATGGTTTACATAGTAACTTGTTTTCAAGTGCTTAATTAGACTCGCATGCTGTCTGCTGTGCTGTGCTCAGTCACTTCAGTCATGTCCAGCTCTTTGTCATCCTATGGACTGTAGTATACCAAGCTCATCTGTCTATGGGATTTTCCAGGCCAGAATACTGGAGTGGAAATGTCCTGTCATGTCCTTCTCCAGGGGATCTTTTCAACACAGGGATTGAACCTACGGCTCCTGCATCTTTTGCACTGCAGGTGGATTCTTTACTGCTCAGCCACTGAGGAAGTCCTGTAATGTCCATAGGCTATGTAATGATGTCCTCAGTTTCATTTCTGGTATTAAAAATTGATAGCCTCTTTTTCTTCTTATTTAATTTGCTTGGAGTATTATCAATTTTATTGATCTTTACAAAGACCTATGTTTTTATTATTGATTTTCCAGGGTATTTTTAATTTAGAAAGTGGATACTGTTACTGTCATCCCTCAATACAGTAGAATTCATTTGTAGTTTATTTGCTCTTCTCCTCTCCCCATGTAGAGGAGGTAACAAGAGAGTCTGTAAAATAGTCTTGCATACGCCATGTGATTTTATCTGGGTCAACAAAGAATGTTTTGTTGGTCTACAGCACGTTTACTTGAGGTAGAACAAGCAAATATTCTATTTTTCACAATACTAGTAAAATTTCTGCCTCAATATAAATCTTGGAGCATAGAGTTCAGCATCCCAACAAATATTAGTGTAAATATGGCTTAGTTGATTTGTCTTTGCAACAGATACAAAATATTTGCTATGGACAGAATGCTTATTTCTCTCCTAAATTCAAAAGTTAGAGCCTAATCCCCTATTTGATAACATTTGATGTGGGGCTCTGAAAGGTGATTAGGTCATGCAGGTGGAGATCAGCTGAATAGGATTACTGCCCTTCTAAGAGAGACTCTCGGAGAAGGCACTGGCACCCCACTCCAGTACTCTTGCCTGGAAAATCCCATGGACGGAGGAGCCTGGTGGGCTGCAGTCCATGGGGGTCGCAAAGAGTCGGACACGACTGAGCGACTTCACTTTCACCCTTCACTTTCATGTATTGGAGAAGGAAATGGCAACCCACTCCAGTGTTCTTGCCTCGAGAATCCCATGGACGGGGGACCCTGGTGGGCTGCCCGTCTTTGGGGTCGCACAGAGTCTGACACGACTGAAGGGACTTAGCAGCAGCAGCACCAAAAGAGACTTTGGTCTCTTGTTCCCCTTAGAGCATATGAGGACACAGGGAGAAGATGGTTTTCTGTGAATTAGGAAGTAGGCTCTCACTAGACATCAAATCTGCTGGTGTCCTGTCTTTGGACTTAGAGCCTCCAGAACTATGAGAAATAAATATTTGTTATTTAAACAACCCAATCTACATTTTTGGTGGGTTTGTTTGTTTGTTGTTGATGTAGTAGCCTGAATGGACTAAAGACAGTACCAGAAAAATTGTTTTTAATCCTACTGCAATATTTCTAATTGGCCTAAGGAAAAAAATTATATGTTTTTGGTTCTGTTTCCTAGTACATGATTTCTTTTGCTTTTTTTTTTTTTTTGCATCAGATCCTCTAATGTCATAAAGGTTCATCTCATAATTAAATATGTATCCAGCAGTTAATGTTTTCAGTATACCTGGCAGATATTGCTAGTTATTCCTTTGAACAAGACTGTGAAGTAAGTTACCACTGAGTTGAGAGCATCATATTTTAGATGAAGGAGATGAAGTTTATGGAGAGATTGCCCAAGGTCACTTAATATATTAATGGCAGATATGAAATTAGAATTCTGTCTTCGGTGTCTCTGCTTTCACAAAATCAGATGGATCTGAGTTGAATGTTGCCTTAAATGAAGAAAGAAGTTTCAAGGAAGGGGCATGTGGATCTAGCCTGAGGAATAGCACTTTAGCAATTTAGTGGATATGATTTTAGGAATACATTTGTCTCTTATTCTGACATGGTTGTCTTTATCATGCTACATAATTTCTATTGTTAACAATTTTACCAGGAAGAGATCTTATGTAAGATAGAGGAGATGTAAATAGCCAATAGAGTAAGTAAGCTCCCTCTTGCAAGCAAAAACTGAGTGAAATAAAGAAGCATTTGCAATGATGGTGTATTAAATGCAGACCCACTTCTCATTTCAACTTTTGTTAGTGATAAGCTCTCAATTCTCAAACAACCTACAAATTTATTCAACTAGAGTATTAAATGGAGTACATACCAGATCATTATATATAGGACTGCACATATAGAACTCCTTAAAAGACTATCACTTTAATATATTAATTCCTAGTTTTGGGGGGCAGATATATAAAGCATAATATCAAAGAAAACAGAACACTACTAGAATCTGTATTTCTACTTTTGCTCAGAATTTTGTTAATTTTCATTGATTCATTATAGTAATGTGCATTAAATTAATTAGCTGCAACAGTAACTTTGAATAATTCAAAGAGACACTTTAGGAAAATTGCATTTTTTTTTCCAGCTGGCTACATCATAAGTTTGTTGTGATGAATAATAGTGAGGCAGCCATTTGGATTGATTTATTGCTCTTACATAAAAAATTCATATTATAATTTGCAGCAGAAATAAGACTATTTATAGCAATTACCTTTTTCAAAGACATCATTGCAGAGACGCAAGGGAATCCATAGTAGTATTGGTTATTCTGAACCTTAGAAGAGAACATGTACTACAGGATCAAAAGGAAGTAAGAATCAAAGCTATACTATTCAAGCCAGCTTCTTGGAACTGTTAGAAATGTGTTGAATCCAAGAACACTTTTTATGTTCTTGTTTTTACTATGATTTTTGACTAGAAGCTCTTTTTGGAAAATGTTAATTTTCTTAATGTCCTTCCAATTAGTCTTTTGTTTTCAATTTTTCCCACTAGCAAACTCAGTGGAAAATAATTTCTCAGTATGCTGATTTTTATGTTTGCACTTGCTCTCCCCACCCCATTCTCCAATTCCAACCATGCACTCATCAGATCTCCCTTCTCTGTTAGTATCTGCATTCCTCTTTGACCTGGTATTATAACTTCTATAGACTGCCTCACTTGATTTTGTAGCCCTTTTGGGCCATGAATTTAGACCTCTGTCCTCTAGACATTCCCCATGGTCAAGACTTTCATAGCTCTTTCAAGCCAACTGCTTTTGAAAGGTGGGTGGTTTTGCAAAATCAATGCATTCTATGAGTTTTGTTGTTAAACATGTTACTTGGTTGGGGGAAGTGTGTGAAATGCCTGACAATTGATGCAGCATTATTTAAGTCCACAGTTCTGGGGCTGGCAGAAGTGTATATGGATGGTAAACACATATCTGAGAATGTATTAAGTCCTATTGGGAAAAGTCCCTGCTTTACCTACCAGATGGCTATCTGGTCCCCTGAGGATGGTGTCATATAAGGATTTAGAACTGGATTCATCTTTTGGCTGAGCAAATAGACCTGTACACATGCTCCAATATTGTACTGTTATCATAGCCAGTGTACTTGGCCTTTGGAAAATGTGGTAATTGAAGAGTGAATCAAAATATCTATGGGACAGGACATCTTCACAATGAAGATGTGACTTCACATCTAATTTCTGACTTCACAGTGAATACTTCCTTTTGCTTCAGATCAGTCTGGCTAGAGATTAACCAATTTTATTGAATTTTTCAAAGATGTATCTTTAGATGGTTTTACAGATTTTCTGTATTATTTTCTCTTTTATTGATTTTCACTATGATAGTAATTATTTCTTTATATTTACTTTGGGCTTAATTTGCTCTTCCTTTTTTTATTCAAGTAAAATATGGATTCATTGATTATATATTTTTTACTTTTCAAATATAGGACTTTAGTGCTATAAATTTATAAGCACAACTTTAGTTATGTCCCACAAATTTTTATATGTTGGATTTTTATTTTTACTTATTTCAATAAATGTATATACTGAAATTTTAAATTGGAAAATAATTGTTTTACAGTGTTCTGTTGGTTTCTGCCACACAACAACACAAATCAGCCATGCTGTGCTGTGCTGTGCTTAGTTGCTCAGTAGTCTGCCAGGCTGCTCTGTCTGTGGGGTTTCTTCAGGCAAGACTACTGGAGTCAGTTGCCATGCCCTTCTCCAGGGGATCTTTCCAAGCCAGGGATCGAACCCCATGTCTCCCTCACTGCAGGTGAGTTCTTTACCATCTGAGCCACCAGGAAAGCTCAAGAATGCTGGAGTGGGTAGCCTATTCCTTCTCCAGGGGAACT
Organism: Bison bison bison; assembly: GCF_000754665.1. Lineage (NCBI taxonomy): Eukaryota > Metazoa > Chordata > Mammalia > Artiodactyla > Bovidae > Bison > Bison bison. The sequence continues at coordinate 9,326,433 of NW_011495025.1, read as the reverse complement.
TCCCAGCCCAGGAATCGAACGGGGGTCTCCTGCATTGCAGGAGGATTCTTTACCAGCTGAGCTACCATATGCATATCCTCTCCCTCTTGAACCTCCCTCCCACCACATCGCCATCCCACTCCTCTAAGTTGTGACAGAGTGCTGAGCTGAGCTTCCAGTGTTTCCTTTTAATATGTCCTTGATCCCAGAGTTATTTAGGAATGCATATTTTGGCTTCAAAATTTAGCTTCCAGACACCTTTGTGTTTTTATTACAAACCTATTTCCACTGTGGACAGAAACCATAGTTTGTTTGTTTAGAAACTTTTTAATTTTATTAATTTTGAATCTTTTTATTTGTGGCCTATATTATGGGCTTTCTTGGTAACCATTTTCTGTGTACTTTAATACAATGTTTATTCTACTATCATTAGACTGAGAGAGCTATCAATGTCATTTAAATAAAATTGGTTATAATGTTATTCAGCCTTCTATATTTTTACTGTTTTTCTGTCTGTTCATTCTATTTGTTACTGGAGAAGTATTCATTTTAATAAGAGCTAAAATCCAACTCTTAGTGTGGATTTACCTATTTCTCCTGGAAGTTGTACTAAAAAGCTGTTATAATTAGTGGAGCTATTACATGTTCCTATGGATGAATTAACTTCTTTGTTAGATGAGATGCTCCCTTTATCCTTGGCTATATTCTTTACTATTTTTACTATTATAATTTACTATATTTAATATAAATGTTGCTAAACCACCTTTAAAAAGTTGTTAATGTAGCATATCTATTAATACATTTTTTTCTTTATTCTCATCATTGCTTTATATTTAAAGTATATTTCTTGTAGGCAACATACGGTTTAAATGTTTTTAAAAACAATCTGACACTTTCTGTTTTATTTGGAATGTTTAGACCATTTACATTTGATTTGATTACTTGTATGGTTGGCTTTAAATTTACTATCTTGTCCAAGTCAAGGGGATCTCTGGGCAGCGCGGAAATTCTGCTGCCATTTCTTCCTCCTCTTTCAAGGATGACCATCTTTCATTGCTGATGGGCAATATTTTGAAAACTGTTGCTTGGTATGTTTTCAGCCAGCTTTTCACTGATTTTAGATGTGAAGGTAAATCTAGTCTCTGTTAATCTTTAACATCTAATTTCAATTTAATGAGATAACAATCAATTAGTAATGAGAAGTTTAGTTCTCATAGACCTGTGATCAGATATTCAATATTAAAAACAGCCCAACTGCCAGGGTGAAATTGATGTTCAAATACATGTGAATATTTGGCAGAAAAGTATAAATGGTTGTTTTACAAAACTATAGAATTGGGCACAGTCATGTTCCTTTTTTGAGATTTTTCCAGAAGTTACATGTAACTTCTTTGTATCAAACAACTGCTTTTGCTGCCATCAGTTCGGTTCAGTCCAGTCACTCAGTTGTGTCCCACTCTTTATGACCCCATGGACTGTAGCATGCCAGCCCTCCCTGTCCGTCACAAACTCCCAGAGTTTACTCAAACTCATGTCCATTGAGTCAGTGATGCCATCCAACCATCTCATCCTCTGTCGTCCCCTTCTCCTCCAGCCCTCAACCTTTCCCAGCATCAGGGTCTTTTCAAATGAGTCCGCTCTTCACATCAGATAGCCAAAGTATTGGGGTTTCAGCTTCAACATCAGTCCTTTGCTGGCCTAGGACCCCTAATTGTGGCAGTTTGCACTGCAGCATAGACCTACTGATTTTATTCAGGCTCCAATCTAATGTCTTAGGACATCTCATGAATTAGCCAGTGAATTAGTCAGATCATACCTAAATGCAGTATATTTTACTTTCATAATTTTAAAAGGCTCAACCAGTTTTGTGTCTATTAAAAGTAGGTGATACGTGTTTCAGTAATTTATATTTCACTTTAGAAGAAATATCCTGTCCTATCTCAGACCATTAAAACTTTATAGATCTATCAGTATGACAGACTTAGGCTCTTGAGATTTTACAAGGTTTATCTTTCAACCCTTGGTACACATATGTCTTAATAAGGCATCTAGTATATGCCACTTCCTACTTATAGACCCAATTAACATAAGGTCATCAGTTTTAGGGGACAGAAAATGATTAAGTTCTCCCAAGTTTATATTATGAAAGACAGTATGAAACTTGACTAGGCGGTGTATATGAATTTCTATCCTTGCTTTGTGAAGGCAAAGCTTATGAGTGTTTTTCATGATAGGGATTGGGGAAAAATTATCTAAGTCAGTGTTTCTCTAATAGGAAAATGCAAAAGAATCATCTTAAAGACTTGATAAAACAGAGATATCGGGGCCCCGCTTCTAGAGTTTCTGACTTAGTCTATGGGGAATGGGATTCAAGAATGTGCATATTTAATGAGTTTGTAGGTGATACTGATGCTGCTGATCCAAGAACTACACTTTAAACCATCCAAGTGACAGGGGTCACATTGGTTTTCTCCAGGAAAGATTTTATATCTGAAAACAGAGCTGCTATAGGAATTAATGCCTGATTTTCTTTGTAATGATCCATAGTCAATCTTCTAGACTGGGTTTCCATCAGCAAAAAATATGATTTAACTGGGCATGTATTAATTCCTGTACCCCTTACTGCACATATCCTTCTAGTATATGATGGTGATACTGTTCTGTATTATCCTTAGTGATGGAGCATTGTTTTTGATTTGCTGTCTTGGCAATAGATGAACAATTAGAAGCTTTCACTTGTTTCATCCTAATGTAAATAACTCACAAATAACCCTTATGATAGGTCAGTGGTCCCCTTAGGCTCACTCTGAGATGAGTCAAGTCAGGATTACATCTGTAATCTGACCTTAATAAATGCCTGCCAGTAGGGTACCAGGAAATGGCAACCCACTCCAGTACTCTTGCCTGGAAAATCCCCTGGAAGAAGGAACGTGGTAGGCTACAGTCCATGGGGTTGCAAAGAGTCGAACATGTTTGAGCGACTTCACTTTCACTTTCAGGGTACCAGGATGCATTTAGAGTTTCTAGGGATTAATAGCAATTCTGAGCCTTTACTTAATAATCCCTACCCCTCCAGAAGTTCTGAGTGTTTCCCTTTCACCATTGCATAACCTGGTTAACAGATAGAAGTCATGAAGAGAAGGTTTGGGTAATACACGATATTCCTCAATGGCTACCTTGCTGATCCTTTCTCAAAGGAAGCCAACTTTCACCTCAACAAAGGTACTTTAGGCATGTGTATTGACTTAGACCTTGGAACTGGATAAGAGGCTATGAATTCCCATTATGATGACATGAATTTGATTTCCAACACCTAGAAAGGTTTGAAAATTAGATTTTCAAGACCCAGAAATTTTCTGTTTTTATATATTAAGACATACCTTACTAGTCTGTTCATTTATTTCATTCTGAGGGACCCATTGGTTAAAAAGCCACTGACACAGATTAATGCAGGTCAGAACTCTATGATCAGCTCAACACTTGCCTTATTAATGTGATTTAAAACACCTTGTTTCTGACGGTTAATCCCTTTGATCTGGTCTCTACTACACTGGCAGGCCATTTTTCTACCGTACTATTAAACAATTTGTACTGCAGCATCTTCCACCTTCAGTCATCTTTGGCCCATAGGACACATTCAAACACACAGAGAGTTTCAAAATTGCTTTGGTAAGTGAAGTGTCCTCCAGGCTCTTTCAGGGTGTTTGGCAGAGGGGAATTGAGGTGGTTACACATAATAAATCTGCTCTTATAGTTCCATAACCCTAAACCTCAGATTCTCTCTTCATCATCAGTGATTTTCCACTCAGGTTGCACATTAGAATTACCTGGAGAGTTTCAGAAAACCTAATGTCCAGGATATATCCCAGAATGTTAAAATCAGGCTCCATCTGGGTGGGACCAAGAGATTAATTCTTGTAATGCTTCTTTGGTGATTCTAATGTACATCAAAGGTTGAGAGCCACTGCCCTATGTCAGAGAATTTCTAGCATGGCCTCCTCATTAACTGTAAGCCAATGTTGAGCCCAAACTTCAATTAGCAAGACTTTTGGATGTGAACAACCTCTTTGGGTACTTAAACTCTAAGTCATTACCTTTCAAATCTCAGCTGAGTACACCTAGAATTTGCAGATTCAAAATTCTTGTCCTTTGCCTATATTTGCCCAAAGGTCCTTGGGTCTTACTCTTTTTCCATGAATACTCTTATCTTAGCATAACATATGGCTGGGTTTTTCATTTAGTGGGCTTTAACCACTGTACAATTACATTCAGTCCTTGGGCTTGATTCTCATTCATACCTTCCCTTTGGCTACTGGACATAAGAGATTCTTTTAAGTTTCCATAGAAGCTTTCTGATTTTTCATTCATGTTCTGAAGCAGACCTTCATTATTTTTGGTCCTTTTCTCTTGCTACAATCTTTGTAATAACCACTGTTGCCATAGTGACTAAGTGCCACAGACACTTGATCTCCCAACGCCTTCATTGCATCTGTACTTCATCTTATGCCACCACCAGTGATTATTCGGCTAATCACAATGTCACAGCACGCCAGAGATTATCAGTGTCCCATTTCCTGAAGCAAAGAAGTTATCTGTGAGATTCTCAAATATTCTACCTACCCATTCCAGGAACCTATTTTAAGGGTGTTTCCTGGGGCCACTTCTTGTGCCAATTACTGAATTACTGAAGATCCTGACAGGAAACAGATGGTACATTCAAATGGTCTGATTAAGGAGAATTTAATAAAAAAGCTATTTATAGAAGTGCAAATAGGAATAAGAGAAACCAAAATCAAAAAGAGTTGGTAAAGCACCCTGGAGCTAGCAGAGGTTGGGAGCTTTTACTATCCCTAGGTGTGAACTGTACTTTCCTTCCATCTTCTGTTGTTATCTTCCACTGGACAAACTCAGCCATGGTAACTTGCTGCCCAACTGGTGAGGGATGTACTAATAGCTGATGCATCACATAAAACAAAAACAAAAAACAACAGCAGCAAAAAAGAAAACATATAGAAAGACAGGGGGAAATGTAAGGCAGGTCTAGAAACATAAATGGGAAAATCCAGCAGAATGTTCAAATTGAATATCTCCTCTAGCTCCAACATGTATGTAAAGCTTTTAATTGACATTTCAATTGGGTAGTAAAGCATCTCAGACCTAGTCTATTGAAACACATATGCATTGTCACCCACTTAAATCCAGTCTGCTTGCTGTCAAAAATAAAAGCTGTCTAATAGCAAGAAAGTGAAAAGTAATTCTTAATACCACACTCTTTTCCTTTTCAATGCATGTCCAATTCTTGTTGGATTTTTAACTGCTCAAATATTTCGTGTTATCTCTTTACTTCTTTTTATCATTATTAGAACAGTTTTACAGTGTAAATACTTCCAAGCTAACATTACTTCTTTATGTCATGGGTAGAAACACATTTATCACCATTAAAAAATTTTGACTTTTTAATTTTGAAGTGTAACATAGACCCAGGAAATGTATAAATCCTAAATGTGAAGCTCAATAAATGATAACAAAGTGAACACTCATGTAAACATCCCTTGGCCAAGAATTAGGACATTTTTAATACACCAGCTCCCCTGTGTCTCTTCTAGCCACTCCCTCTTTTCCTCCTATGGGAGACCTGTTATCTTGACCATGAACACTATGTAATAATTTAGTATCGTCATGGAGACAAAACAGCTTTGTTGAGATAGAAGTCCACTTAATTTAGAATATTTCCATTATCCTAGAAAGAAACTAAAGCCAGCCACAGCCACTCTCAGGTTTTTCCCAGTTCTCCATCCCAGAGTACTAGGCAGGACATCTTGCTTTCTTTTTCTATAGATTTACCTATGCTAAATATTTTATACCATAGAATCATATTGCATGTGGTCTATTGTGACTGACTAGCTTCTTTCATATAGCATAATGTTTTTGGCATGCATCCTAGCATGTATCACTACTTCGCTCCTTCTTATTGCTTAACAATATTGCTGCTGCTGCTGCTGCTAAGTCACTTCAGTCATGCCATTGCCTTCTCCGAACAATATTGCATTGTATGGATTTACCACATTTTATTCATTTAGCAGTTGGTGGACATTTGGGTTATTTCTACTTTTTGTCTAGTATGAATAATGTCTCTCTGAACATTTGTGTATAAGTTTTTGTTGCATAACTTTTATTTAAATTAGATAATATTAAAAGAATAATTTAACCAAGAGTGGAAGGAAAAATAACGACCTTGCAAAGATACCTATGCTTTAATCCCAGAATCTATGAATGCTATGTGAATACCTTATGTGGCAAAAATAACTTTATAGTTGTGACTAAAGTTATAGACTTTGAGGTAAAGGGATTATCCTGAAGTTTCAGGGATGGGCCCAATCTAATCTCTCAATATTTCCTCTTTGATGTTCATTTTTTTATGGACCATAGCCTAACAGGCTCTTCTGTACATGGGATTCTCCAGGCAAGAATACTGGAGTGGGTTGCCATGTCCTCCTCTAGGGGATCTTCCCAACCCTAACAGATGCGGGTTTGATCCCTGGATCAGGAAGATCCCCTAGAAGAGGGCATAGACAACCCACTCCAGTATTCTTGCCTGGAGAATCCCATGAACTGAGAAGCCTCATTGGCTACAGTCCATAGGGTCACAAAGAGATGGACACAACTAAAGTGACTTGGCATGGACACATCTACCTTTATTCTAGTACTATAATATATTGATTACTGTAGCCTTGTAGTAATATTTGAAATCTGAAAGTATAAGTCCTCCAACTTTGTTCCAAGATTGTTTTGGCTATTCAGGGCCCCTAGAATTTCCATATACATTTCAGGATTAACTTGTCATTTTCTGCAAAATAGCCAGATGGGATTTTGAAAAGAATTGCTTTGAATCTGTAGATCAGTTTTGGAGTATTGCTATCTTAACAGTATTAAGTCTTTTGATCTCTGACTATGAGCTGTCTTCATTTATTTGGTTCTTCTTTAATGTCTTTCCATAACTGTTTTCTAGTTCTCGAGGGATAGGTCTTGCATTTTTGTTCAGTCTATTATTTTGTTATTAATTCTATGGCAAATGAAATTGTTTTCCTGATTTCATTTTTGCATTATTCATTGCTAATGAATAGAAACAATCTTCAAATTGATCTTCTTTTCTGTAATCTGACTGTTTGTTTTTGTTTTAATTGCTAACTCGTGTCTGATTCTTTGGCTACCCCGTGGACTATAGCCTGTCAGGCTCCTCTGTCCATGGGATTTCCCAGGCAAGAATGCTGGGGTGGGTTGCCATTTCCTTTTCGAGGGGATCTTCATGCCCCAGGAATTGAACTCACATCTCCTGCATTGGCAGGTGGATTCTTTACCACTGAGCCACCAAGGAAGCCCAGGCAATCTGACTGCATTCATATATAAGTTCAAAGAGCTTTCATGTGGATTCCTTAAGGTTTTTTATATACAAGTACTTGTCATCTGCAAGTAGAGATAGTTATACCTCTTCCTTTCCAATATGGATGACTTTAATTTTTATTTTGCTTTATTGCCTTGGTTAGACTCTTTAGTATAGTGTTGAATGGAAGTGGCAACAGTTGTCTTTTTTATCTTGCTTTAATCTTAAGGAAAATGCATTCAGTTTTTTCACATTAATTATGCTGTTAGCTGTAGGATTTTGTACCTCATCTTTTCCTTAGGTCAGAGAGTTTCCTTTTATTACTGGTTTGTTGATTATTTTTATCATAGGAAGGCTTATCAAGTAGCTTTTTTCTGCATTAATTGAGATGATTGTATGGGTTTTACTCCTTATTTCATGAATGAGGTGTATTAATTTGACTTTTTTCTTTTGCAACTTTGCATTCCTGAGATACATTCCATTTGATCTTTTATAATACTTTTATTATATATTGCCAGATTTGATTTGCTAATTTTTGAGAATTTTATGTCTGTGTTCATAGGGAATTAGTTTCTAGTTTTCTTAGGATGTCATTGTCTTGATATCAGAGTACACTGCCAGCATATAATAAATTGGAAAGTATTCCCTTTTCTTTTATTTTTTGGTATGAGTTTGTGGTGGAAAAGTGTTATTCTTTACATATTTTGTAGAATTCATCAGTGAAGCTATCTGAGTCGGGGATTTACTCTGTTAAAAGCTTTGAAATTACTAATTGTATGCTTGCTCTAAGGCCTATTCAGGATGATTTCTTTTTGAGTCAGTTTTATTAGTGTCCTTTCTAGGGATTTTATATTTTGTATAAGTTACCTAATTTGGTGTCCTATCCTTTTACTCTTAACCTATTAGCATCTATATTCAATGTAGGTTTTTTGTAGATAATATATAGTATATAATTGGATCTTGCTCTTATATCTGTTCTGAAATATTTTGCCTTTCAATTTGAGTGTTCAAACCGTTTACATTTTAGTGTATTTTGGGGTATAAATTCATCATCTTTCCATTTGTTTCCCTTTTTGTTGTAGTTGATTTTTCTGCTACTTTTTTTCTCTTTTGAATTCATAACATGTTTTGCATGATTCAATTTTATCTTATTTTTAGCTTTATTACAAGTACATTTTTGTGTCATTAGTGTTTGTACTAGGGTTTTTGATATGCATTTTTAGCTTATAAAGTTCATTGTAATTTATAGCTTGCCTCCAATTGATATTTTATTATTGCACAGAAAGCATAAGAATATTTTACTAGTATCTTTCACTTATCTTCTCCTGGCTTTTGTGTTATTATCATTTTTACTTCTGCGTGTGGTATAAACCCAACAATGCACTGATATTCATTTTGCTGTAAACAGCTCAACATCTTTAATCTTTCTTTAAATCATGTTTAAAAATATTTCCTTTACATGCACCACATAGATACCATTTCTCAGCCTCTCTGGTCCCTTGGATAAATCTATCCAACAATCTGATACATTGTTTCTGCCTGAAGGACTTTTTTTCACATTTCATATCATGCAAGTCTACTGGTTATGAATTCTTTATACTTTTGTATGCCTGAGAAAATATTTTTATTTTGTTGCTGAGAGATATTTTTGCTAGGCATAGTTAAGCTAAAAAATTTTTTTCCCAGTATTTAAAAAAATTTTCTCCATTATCCAGCTTGTACTATTTTTTTTCTAGTGAGAAGTCTTGTCTTTGTTCTTCCCTAAATAATGTGTCATTTTTCACATGCTGAGTTTAAAGCTCTTTTTTTTTTTATCACTACTGTTAATCTTCTTAATTACTTACCATGTAATTAAGTAATTTATGATGTAACTTGATGAAGTTTCAATTCAGTTCAGTTCAGTCGCTCAGTCATGTCCGACTCTTGGCGACCCCATGAATCGCAGCACGCCAGGCCTCCCTGTCCATCACCAACTCCCGGAGTTCACTCAGACTCACGTCCATCGAGTCAGTGATGCCATCCAGCCATCTCATCCTCTGTCGTCCCCTTCTCCTCCTGCCCCCAATCCCTCCCAGCATCAGAGTCTTTTCCACTGAGTCAACTCTTTGCATGAGGTGGCCAAAGTACTGGAGTTTCAGCTTTAGCATCATTCGAAAAACATCTCTTTCTGCTTTATTGACTATGACAAAGCCTTTGACTGTGTGGATTACAATAAACTGTGGAAAATTCTGAAAGAGATGGGAATACCAGACCACCTGATCTGCCTCTTGAGAAATCTGTATGCAGGTCAGGAAGCAACAGTTAGAACTGGACATGGAATAAAAGACTGGTTCCAAATAGGAAAAGGAGTTCATCAAGGCTGTATATTGTCACCCTGCTTATTTAACTTATATGCAGAGTACATCATGAGAAACGCTGGACTGGAAGAAACACAAACTGGAATCAAGACTGCCGGGAGAAATCTCAATAACCTCA
>NW_011495025.1:9316074-9316498 GCF_000754665.1 Bison bison bison | reverse complement strand
GAGTTCACTCAGACTCACGTCCATCGAGTCAGTGATGCCATCCAGCCATCTCATCCTCTGTCGTCCCCTTCTCCTCCTGCCCCCAATCCCTCCCAGCATCAGAGTCTTTTCCAGTGAGTCAACTCTTCGCATAAGGTGGCCAAAGTACTGGAGTTTCAGCTTTAGCATCATCTCTTCCAAAGAAATCCCGGGGCTGATCTCCTTCAGAATGGACTGGTTGGATCTCCTTGCAGTCCAAGGGACTCTCAAGAGTCTTCTCCAACACCACAGTTCAAAAGCATCAATTCTTCAGCGCTCAGCCTTCTTCACAGTCCAACTCTCACATCCATACATGACCACAGGAAAAACCATAGCCTTGACTAGACAGACCTTTGCTGGCAAAGTAATGTCTCTGCTTTTGAATATGCTATCTAGATTAGTCATA
>NW_011495025.1:9282384-9315974 GCF_000754665.1 Bison bison bison | reverse complement strand
TGACTCGATGCATGTGAGTCTGAGTGAACTCCAGGAGTTGGTGATGGACAGGGAGGCCTGGTGTGCTGCGATTCATGGGGCCGCAAAGAGTCAGACATGACTGAGTGACTGATCTGATCTAATCTTCCAAAGAAATCCCAGGGCTGATCTCCTTCAGCATGGACTGGTTGGATCTCCTTGCAGTCCAAGGGACTCTCAAGAGTCTTCTCCAACACCACAGTTCAAAAGCATCAATTCTTCGGCACTCAGCCTTCTTCACAGTCCAACTCTCACATCCATACATGAAAAACCATAGGAAAAACCATAGGCTTGACTAGATGGATCTTTATTGGCAAAGTAATGTCTCTGCTTTTGAATATGCTATCTAGGTTGGTCATAACTTTCCTTCCAAGGAGTAAGCATCTTTTAATTTCATGGCTGCAATCACCATCTGCAGTGATTTTGGAGCCCAGAAAAATAAAGTCTGACACTGTTTCCACTGTTTCCCCATCTATTTGCCATGAAGTGATGGGACCGGATGCCATGATCTTCATTTTCTGAATGTTGAGCTTTAAGCCAACTTTTTCAGTCTCCACTTTCACTTTCATCAAGAGGCTTTTGAGTTCCTCTTCACTTTCTGCCATAAGGGTGGTGTCATCTGCGTATCTGAGGTTATTGAGATTTCTCCCGGCAGTATTGATTCCAGCTTATGCTTCCTCCAGCCCAGCGTTTCTCATGATGTACTCTGCATAGAAGTTAAATAAGCAGAGTAACAATATACAGCCTTGACGAACTCCTTTTCCTATTTAGAACCAGTCTGTTGTTCCATGTCTAGTTCTAACTGTTGCTTCCTGACCTGCATACAGATTTCTAATTTATGTTTATTATGCACAGATTCCATTGGGCTTCATAGATCTAAAAGGTTACATTTTTCATTAAATTTAGAAAATTTGAACTTTTTTTTGTCTCTTCCTTCTTTATTCCACTTCAGAGACTTTAATTACACATATACTAGGCTGCCTAAAATTGTCCTACAGATTACTGACACTTTATTCCGTTTTTTAAATATTATTTTTTTCTGCAATTTATTTTGGATAGTTTCTGTGTCTTTGGCCTTAAATTCACTCATCATTTCTTGTACAATATCTGATCTACTATTAATCCCATCCAGTGTATTTCTTAAAAATCTTAAACATCATAGTTTTAGATTTCTAGGTCATTCAGTTTTCCACTTAACATTCTCAATTTTCTTCTGGTTTCCTGAATATAAAGAATACAGTTATAATTACAATTTTAATGTCCTTGTTTATCAGTTCAAGCATTTATATCATCTGGTGGTCAGTTTGGAGTGACTAATTTTTCTCTTTGCCATGGGTTGTATTTTCTTCCTTCTTTGTATGTCTATTTAATATCTTATTAAATGGTAGATATTGTGATGTTTACATTTTGGGGTGTTGGATATTTTACATTGCTTTAATATTCTTGGGATGTATTTTTTCTGGGGGTGCATTTAAATTGCATGGAAGTCTTTTGGTCCTGTCAGGCCTTGCTTTCAAGCTTTGTTCTGTAGGACCAGAGCAACATTCATTCTAGGTTTAATTTTGTCCATTACTGAGGTCACACTAATATTTTGTGTGTTCTGTGCTTCATGCCGTGAATTATGAGGTTTTCCAGTATGGCTGGTGGGAAAGGGAGCAGTCTCTGCCTTGTGTGAACTTCAGGTATCACTCCCTCTGATTCTTAGGGCTTTCTTTATCCTGGCCTCATATGCATTTGGTAATCATTAGCCAAAGACTGAAGGATGACTTGCTGTAGATTTATAGAACCCTCTGCGTGTGCGAGTATTTTTCTCCCCCTTACAATGTTCTGAAAACTAGCTATGTTGGCTTTTCTGGTCTCCCAGTTGTTTCTTCAACTCAGGGAGACTATGAGGTTCCACTGGGTTCCTCCTCACTGTACTGTAGCCTGGATGAGTAGTAAGCTGGGACAATAGTAAAGCTTAATGCAGTTTTTACTGTCTCTCAATGGGCACTAAGCAATGTCCCATGCATTTGAAACTGATGTTGTAAGGCGTTCCCTGGTGGCCCAGCCAAATAATAATAAAACCAAAGTGATGTTACATATAATTTGCCCCTAGTTTTTAACTTGTTTTTAGTAGAGTAGTAAATCTGGTTTCTGTTACTCCATCTTTACAGAATGTGAAAGTCCAATACCATATTGTTTTAATGAGTTTTAAGTTTTACATCAATGTCATCATTTCTAAATTTCATGCAACTTTAAGTCATGAAATCTAGCAGTACAAGTCTCTCGACCATATTCTTTGTTTTCCATATTGTTTTTGGCTATTTTGAATTCTTTGCACATCCATGTAATTGTTAAAATTGTGTCATCAAATTCTACCATAAAAATCCTTGACAGAAAATGCATAAATGTATAGATTAATTTGCAGGAAATTTCCATGTTAACAACATTAAGTTTTCCAAACTATGAAGTCAGTGTATCTGTTCACTTAGTTATATGTCTTTAAGCTTATATCAGCACTGTTTTGTAGTTTCCATTGTAGAGATTTTAGTTTTCTTTCATTAAATTTCTGGCCAAGCATATCATACTTTTGATGCTATTATAAATGGTATTTTATATTTCAGTTTTCATTGTTCTGTTGATAGTATATAAAACTGATTTTTATATCATATACTGCAAACTTGGTAAGTGCATTTGTAACTTCTAATATTTAAAAAAAAATTATTTTCATTTTTCTATATACCTTCTCATGTCATCCATGAATTATGTCTTAACTTCTTTAGTTCTTGGGCTTGAAGATGAGATTTTTAATTAAACTTTAAGTGTTTTGCTATTGTTTCTTTAAATATTTTTTCTGCCTAATTCTTTATATCTTCTCATATAGGATTCAAATAACATATATGTTTACTAATTTAATATTTTCCTATAGGATGCTGATCCGTTGATCACCTTTTCCCCAATCTTTTATTCCTTGTTTACTTTTGTTTGGATAATTACTATTGACATATCTTTATGTTCACCAATGGTTTCTTCTGCTTTTCTTCTATCTGATGTTAAAATACTCTGATAAATTTTTGTTTCTTACTCTATTTTGCTGTTGTTTAGTCACTGGGTCATATCCGACTCTTTTGTGATCCTATGGACTGTAGCCCTCCACGTTCTTCTGCCCATGGGGTTCTCTAGGCAATAATTCTGGATTGGGTTGTCATTTTCTTCTCCAGGAGATTTTCCAGATCCAGAGATCAAACCCGGGTCTCCCGCATTGCAGGTGGAACCCTTACTGCTAAGTCACCAGGGAAGCCTTCTTATACTATACTTTTAGTACAAAAATATCAGTTTGATTCTCTGTTCCCTGTTATTCTCCTAGAAGCATTCATATCTTCAGCCATTCGTTCCATCTTATACTATGCATGTTTTAACAGTTTTATAATATTTATCTTAAAGTTCTTGATGACTAATGATGTCCTTTGAACTATTTGTGATTTTGTTTCTGTTGATTAATTTTCTTCCTGATAATGAGTCACATTTTCTTACTTCTTCATATCTCTTCACATGACAATATGACATGTGGAATGTCTAAAAGAAAAATGGATTTAAAATTTTTATATCTTTATCTCAAACTTTCAAAGTGTGCAATTCCTTTCTTTCACTGCACGCCTAAGCTGAGGGGCTGCTCTCTGATTCCAACACAACCTGAACTGAACTTAAAAAAAAAAAAAGAAATTTCTAACAGCACTTTTAGATTCCCAGCAAAAACTGAGAGGAAGGTACAGAGATTTTTCCATATATCCCTTACCTCCACACAATGCATAAACTCCTTTATAATTAACAGCTCCCAGCAGAGTGGTATATTTGTTACAACTAATAAAATGACTCTGACATATCAAAGCCACCCAAAGTCCATACCTCACATATCTAACATCCGTAGTTTACCTTAGGGTTCTTGGTGTTGTACAGTCTATGGTGCTGGATAAAGCATATAATGACTTGAATCTATCATTATAGTATCATACAGAATATTTTCACTGACCTAAAAATCTCCCACCATCCAAAACATTTTCATTAGATTGTGTTCACCACTGGTTTCAAATGGTATTGTGGAGACTGTAATTTGCCCTTTAGCCTAACTCCCAAATTTTAGAGCAGTAGCCACAGAAGGCTATCCTTTGATCTTTCCAGGATTTGGGCTGGGAGTGATTTGGGTTCTAGCCTTAGTTGACTTTGGTTTGATTTTGTGTTATACTTCAGCAAGTCCTAGAATCTGAGTGTAGCGGTATTATACAAACACTGTTTTCCACCCATTGCTAGTTTTGACACTTTTTATGCCCTTCCCTTATCAACATTTCTAGAGAAGAGGGTTGTTAAGATAAAATATTTATTCTTGCATTTGGGTCTTTTCCAGATAACATTGTATACTGCTACCCATTTTGTTATTTAAAATACATCTGATTTTTCCTTGTAAAATCTTTCCATCTAAGGTATGCCTCTCCTCTGCACATCTGCACTTGTATCAAACACTTACCTCTAGGCACTGAAGCATCTGCAAAGGCCCGTCTATGAATATTTCATCTTTCTTTGATATTATTTATGGACTTTGAATCAACTAGTCTTTAATAGCATTGTAGAAAAGTGTGTTTTATATTTTATTAGTTTTTTTCTTTTTAACACAAATGCTATGATCTTCCTTATCCTACAGATGTCAGTTACTTTAGCAGATAAACTGAAAACTAAAGAAAGTCTCTTATAAAGTAGTGACTCTTACATCTCTTGCATTGGCAGGTGGGTTCTTTACCACTAACACCACCTGGGAAGACCTCAAAAGCCACATCTGCCTTTATTTAATTTTTCCAGTGAATCTGGCTGCATCCTAGAGTAATGTCTTTCCATAAGATGTTCCTTCATCTTTCAAAGCCCCTGACACCTACTTCATGTAGTTAGCTCCTAGTCATTTTAAAATTCTCAGTGACAATATAGCTTTCTCATGTTAATTTTCCAGGTCAGGTCAGGTTCCCTTACTGTGGATCCTCAGAGCTTCCTGGATTTTTCCCTCTTAGCACTTTCTAAGTTTATAATTATATAATTGTATGAGTATTTGTGTATTTATATTTCTTGATACTTAGACGATAAGCTTCAAAGGGTGAAGTCCATGCTTTATCAGCTTAATAATATATTCCTTATGCACAGTTTTTTTTTATACGTTTGCTTATTACATGTAAAATTTGGGAGAATACAATTCAGCCTATAACTTTTTTTTCCATAAGAAGAGCTCATTAAATAACTATTTGTTGAATTAATGAACACATGAATGCATGTTACCTGATATAACATAATTCAAGTGAGTACCAGACTCATTACTTGCCTCTGAACACAGTCTGGTGTGTGTACATCCCTCTTATGATGAATAATTCAGAAACAAGGAATAGTGCACTTGATTGTTGTCTTCTGGTAGAGTGGTGTTCAGAATTTTCACGTGTGACTTCGGAGCTTACTTTGTCTAGTATACCACCTGTACATGGAAGAAACTGAAATGAGGTATGTGTATGGCTAGGGGAAAAGGAATACAAATACATTCACTTCCACTTCCCATAATATTTATTGTAAAAACACATTCATTGTGTTTTTTTTAAATCACAAATGGTTTTTTAAAATCACTTTCAATAATCAACATTGCACCAGATATATCCCAAATTAAATTAGGTAGTCTTTAAATGTGCTTCTGTGATAATGTGCAATTTCTGTTTTCACAGCATTTAAAACTTAGATGTAGTTTCCTCTTTACTTGTAAGTCTTTTTTTCATGTAGGATATATAAATCTTAAAGCATTATACATTATTCATTAGTTATTTCCAGTGCTTGAACAAATATCTGGTTCACAGTAGACTGTCAATAAAACCTTGATAATAAATGATAAAGCTATCTAGCTGCTCCTAGATGTACATATGAAAGAAATTTTAATTAGGTCCTTACAATATCCATTTATATCCATTCCTTGGTTTTATCCCATTCTTGTTCATATGCTAACTTCTTTTGCAGGCTTCTGGAGGTGGACTCTGGCATTAGAAGTTGAAGTCTTACTGCTCTCATTCCCAAGTCCAGGGGAAGAGAAAGGTCCTCTTCTGTAGTAGCCACCACAAACCTGCTATTCATATTGAATTATCTCCAGTCACATGTCTGCAGCTAAGCTAACCACTGAGATTGGTGGTTTAGTTGCTAAGTCCTGTCCGACGCTTATGATCCCATAGACTGAAGCCCACCAGGCTCTTCTGTCCATGGGATTCTCCAGACAAGAATACTGGAGTGGACTGCCATTTCCTTCTCTAGAACCACTATGGCCAGTGTCATAAACTAACCCACTTACTTCCCAGGTGCTTACCCAACCTGCAAGGACTGAAAATGGAAGGTGTTGATTCCAAATGAAAACTGTAACTCAGTGGTAAAGAATCAGCCTGCCAACGCAGAAGATGCAAGAGACATGGGTTCAATCCCTGTGTCAGGAAGATCCCCTGGAAAAGGAAATGGCGACCCACTCCAATACTCTTGCCTGGGAAATCCCATGGACAGAGAAGCCTGGTGGGCTACAGTTCATAAGGTCACAAAGAGTCAGACATGACTAAGTGACTAAACAACGACATTGTAGGTACTAGGGAGATAGAAGAGACCAAACAGAATTTCTGATCTTTTGACTCTTATATTTGAGTGGGGAAAGACTGATAAGTTAAGAAATAGATGTATAGTATACCAGATAGATATAACTATTATAGAGAAAAATACAGCTGAATGAGAGGTAGCGGATAGGCTCTTGGGCAGAGGATTTACTGTTTACTAACGTAGCCTGGAATAGATACTCTCATTAAGATATCTGAAGTGAGGATCCATTTATGCAGCTGTTTGAATGAAGAGGAACAGTCCAGAAAGGAAAAAAAGATCAAGATCATGACCTAGAAGTATGTTTGTTGGATTTGAAGAAAGAATCAAATCCTCTGAGCCTAGAGCAGAGAGAATAATAAAGGAGGTAAGAGATGATATAGATTTGGTAGAAAAAAGACAAGTAGGGTCTTACAAACTGAAATAAAGATGTTGGTTTTTCTCCTGGTGAGATAGAAGCCAATGGAAGATTTTGGGGAAAGGAATGACATGCTTTGATTTGGGTATTAAAAAGAGTAATTCTTGCAGTTCGGTAAATCATAGACTATGGATAGATAAAGGAGTAGATAGATCAATTTAGAGACTACTAAAATAATCCAGGCAAGAGCTCATCCTGACAAATGACACCTTTGTGTAGAGTGTTATCTGTAGAGGTGTGGAGAAGTGGCCTGATATGGGATATATTTTGAAAGCTGAGCTCAAAAGGACTTGCTGACAGACATGAGCTGTGTGAGTAAAAAGAGGAGTTATGGATGACTCCAAGGTTCTTTCCCCGACCAACTGGAAAAAAATGACATTGTTTTTTACTGAGATCAGCAATAAATAATGTACAAAATGAAGTCTTTTGGGAGGAGATTAGGAACCCCATTTTAGAAATGATGATTTTGACAAGCTTCCCTGGTGGCTCAATGGTAAAGAATCCCCCAGCAATAAAGGAGAGGCAAGACATGTGGGTTGGATTGTTGGGTTGGAAAGATATCCTGGAGAAGGAAATGGTAATCCACTCCAGTATTCTTTCCTGGAAAATCCATTCAACAAAAAAGCCTGGTGGTCTACAGTCCATGGGGTTGCAAAGAGTTGGACATGACTTAGCAACTAAAGAGTAAATGAAAAGCAAAACTAGCAATTTGACTGGAGGTTTAAAGTGGGTTGTTGGCTATATTAGTCCAGACTCCAAGCCAGAGTATTGGGTAGAGTTAAAAGCTGAAAAGCAGATGTGTCATCTGCATATAGATGTTAGTTAAACCAGGGAACTGGATAAGGCCCCTTAGTGGGTGAATATAGATGGGAAAGAGAAGAGGATTGAGAACTGTGACCCAGAAACTCTGTCAGATGGCAAATTGATGGAAGATGAATTGACAGGGGATATCACAAAGGATTAGCTTACATGGTAAGAGGAGAAACAAGAAAATATGGTGTCTAAAATTCTAAATAATGAGAAATCATTCAGAGGGTGAGAGTTATTTCGATGGGCCAAATATTTCTGATAGATCCAGTAATATAAGGATGGAGAACTGACCATTGGATTGAGTGATGTGTATTGTTATTCAGTTGCTAAGTTTTGTCTGACTCTTTGCAATCCCATGGACTGTAGCATGCAAGGCTTCCTAGTTCTTCACCATCTCCTGGAGTTTGCTCAAACTCATGTCCATTGCGTTGGTGATACCATCCAGCTATCTCATTCTTCTGTCACTCCCTTCTCCTCCTGCCCTCAATCTATCCCAGCATCAGGGTCTTTTGCAGTGTGTTGGCTCTCTGCATCAGGAGGCCAAAATATTGTAGCTTCAGCTTCAATCCTTCCAGTGAATATTCAGGGTTGATTTCATTTAGGATTGACTGGTTTAATCTTCTTGCTGTCCAACGGGATCTCAAGAGTCTTCTCCAGCACCACAATTTGAAAACATCACTTCTTTAGTGTGCAGTCTTCTTTATGGTCTAATTCTCACATTCATACATGACTACTGGAAAAACCATAACTTTGACTATACAAACTTTTATCAGCAAAGTGATGTCTCTGCTTTTTAATATGCTGTCTAGTTTTGTCATAGCTTTTCTTCCAAGGAGCAAGTGTCTTTTAATTTAGTGGCTGCAGTCACTGTCTGTGGTGATTTTGGAGCCCAAGAAAAGAAAATCTGTTACTGCTTCCACTTTTCCTCCATCTATTTGCCATGAAGTGATGGGACTGGATGGTAATGAAAAAGAAATAATAGATCAGTATACTCAATGAATAAATGAATGATTCAGTAGAATTGTGGAAATAAAATCACATTTGCAGGGATTTAAGGAAGCCATTGGCCTGGAGGGGAGAAGGCAATGGCACACTACTCCAGTACTCTTGCCTGGAAAATCCCATGGACTGAGGAGCCTGGTGGGTTGCGAAGAGTTGGACATGACTGAGCGACTTCACTTTTACTTTTCACTTTCCTGCATTGGAGAAGGAAATGGCAACCCACTCCAGTGTTCTTGCCTGGAGAATCCCAGGGATGGCGGAGCCTGGTGGGCTGCCATCTATGGGGTTCCACAGAGTCGGACACGACTGAAGTGACTTAGCACTTAGCAGCAGCATTGGCCTGGAGGAGGGAATGCCAACTCTAATACTACAATATTCTTACCTGGAGAATCCCATGTACAGAGGAGCTTGGCAGGCTCTAGTCCATTGGGTTGCAAAGAGTTGGACATGACTGAGAACACATGCATACAAGAGAGGAATGGGTGGGAAGGATTCAGATAATGTATATAGACTACATTTTCTTTTTTTGTTTGTTTTACAAAATTGGAAAAAAGCACTAAGCTTAAAAGCAAATAATTCTCCTGAGATACTTTGAACTGTGATTAAATGTGGAATCTTTGAATACTTTTTAAATGTGGAAAATAAAGGATGTAGTATTAAAATAGCAAAAAAAAAATACAGACCACATTTTCAAGTATTTTTTTTTTTGGAAAGAGGAGCAGATATTTTTGGTAGTTAGAGAAGAAAGAAGTGTCATGAGAAGAATCTTTTTATTAGATGGTCAAAATAATGTGCTTTCTGCTTATAGATGTAATCCTGTAAAAAAAGAAAGTTTCATGATTACAAAGAGGGGAATAACTGATAGAATGTTGCTCTTGAAAAGAAATCAGGCAATGGGATAGATCCAAGCAGTTGGCATTAGATAAAAATATGGATAGTTTCTCTGTGATAATATGCAAAAAAGACAAAGCAGGAATATGGGCACAGATGTATGGGAGTGGGTGGATGTGTACTTGGGAGCCTGGAAGCTTTATTATTTGTACTGATGTAGGAAACATAAACTTTAAGTGATAATGAGGATGGGATAATACAGGCTAGAGGCTGTAGGAAAGAGAAAAAGGTATGGGATTGGTAGCTGAGACAATGGGGGAATAACTTGCCCCAGAAATTAATAGCAATATTGTTAGGTGTCTGTCAGAGTACTGTTGGTTCATACATAAATCCAATAGCATGGTTGTGTATTTTATTCCAGGCACTTTCAGCTAGGAAAACTCAGGCACAGAACGGGTACAAAGTTGGATTTATCCAAAAGGCGTTTTTCAAGTACTAAGAATGTAGATATTAGTGGAGAAAGGTAGGTGGTTGCAAATCAATAGTTATAATAGTGGTCCACAGAATAAGTCAAGGGGAAGGTGAAGAAAGTGAAGACCGGCTAGGTTTGGAACAAAGAAACACGTATTTTGGAAAGAGTGGCAACACACTGACTTACTGGGCTTTGCATCCAATGTTATGTAAAGTTTGACAATGGACTGACACACGCACAAATGTCATATCAAATCTGAATACCTCTAAATTATATTAAAATATAATTCTGTGTAACAAAAAATATATTAAAATATAATTGTAATAACTTACAACAATTGAAAATAGGAATGAAACTTAAATTTGTTCATTTATTTATTCAAAGCTAAAATGACATGAATTTTTGAAGAAATTCTTGACAAGCACCTTCTCTTGTGAAGAACTACACTAAATTTGAGGGTACATACAGTACATCCGTACTGATTTTTTTTTTCTGCAACAGAAAGGAAAATAATTGATATCCATGGAACACGGTAGAAGATGACACTTACTGATAGGAAGATTCAGATTAAATGAGCTGACTTAGAGGGAAGAGAAATTAGTTCTCAAGGGATAAGTAATATCAGTGGGGGGGGGGGGATAAAATGATACAGCTTCCTGGTATGAAATTTAATCACTTTTGAATATTTTTTAAAGCCAACTAAATTTGGATTTGACCAGAGAATCTAGGGATTTAAGCAGTTATAATAATTTGGCCACTTCATTAATTTTTCCAACTTCCTGCTAGTGTTTCTTCTTGGACTGAGGAGACTAGAAAACTAAAATTTCCTCGGATTCACTTTCATCAATTTTCTACATCCACTAATCCAATGCAATGGCATAAGTTTTAAATACAGAACTGAGGAGAATGGACAGAGAAGTGGCCATCTGGCACCCATATTGCTTGCGGGTTTAGTGTGGAGGCAGTTTGGTTCTACAGCTGGAACATCACCTGACTATCCTGATATAAAGTTTTTCCTTTCATGATGTTAAGAGAAGCAGAAATGCCTCTATATGTTATTCTAGTTTTGTTGTCACTTTGAAACTTATTCTTCCTATCTTTTGATTCTATTTCCTAGGAACTGAGAAAGTCATTCCACACTTAGTAATTAATCTCTGTTCAAACTAGTTAGTATAGATTCTGTGTTTTTTTTTTTTTTTTTTTGCATCAGAACCCCAATGGAAACAGAGAAATAACCTTATAAAGTCAGAAAATTGATCCAGCCAAAGAGTGCCCCACACATCACAATCACCTTGAATCTATGCTAGAAATAAACATTCCTGGGATACATTCTCTGACTAAGGCAAAAGGAACCGAGGGTCTCTATTTTTATCTAATGCCCTTACATGACTCTGATGAAGCCAATTCCCAGAACATTGAGCATTTAGTGTCCCTGAATTTATAGACTATTCAGAGGTTTTAATGAAACTTGATATTTAAAAAGTGCCTGCCATTTTTCTGTGGTTTGGGGTAAGTGAATTTGTCGGTAAAGAAGAATCATTAATTGCTGTTTTGCAAATCTCTGGCAGTATCCATGTAGTGAATTCTCAAATTATTGATAATATAAGTGCTTGTGCCCTCATACACCTACATCCATACCACACGTAACTTTTAATATATATTTTCTGAGATAAAGTTAGTTTTCTTGGTTTAAAAATCATGGTATAATGTAATTGGTATTTATATTTGGCTTCTGTTTTGAAGAAACAATTGAGTGTGTGGTACCTAGTGTTCTATGCTGAATTAATGAAAAGGATCATTTTTGTTTCATTTTGTTTTTCCACTAAGAAAATTTTGTCCTATAAAAAGCGAGGTATTGAAAAAATTAATAATTTTTTCAATTTTTCTCTTTTGGACCCTTACAATCCTTTTCCTAAATGATTTCTTTTCAGAGTGGTCGTTTAGGAATTGAATTTTTAAAATTAAAATAAATCTAACTAATCACAATTATAGATGTTGCTTGAAATTTAAGGAAAAGATGTAGACATTCATCACAAAATCACTACTGAACAAATCAAAATTTTTCTTTTTGCCTCCTTGCTCATGACATATTCTTATAATATCTTTTATCATAGCAAAATTGCATTTTCTATTCTTTTCTATAATCAATTCTACATAAACAATTTTCACTTACTGATCATTTATTATCTAAATATCTTAAATATATTGAATGATTTTTATGCATATCAACACTATGATAATGCTTCTTTCACTGTCTCCATATTAGAAGTGGTGAAACCGAGTTTCAGAAGTTAAGCAAGGTTTCTAAGAAAGAACACAGGCAGATTCAGAAGCCTTTAATATCATATATCATGCCTGTTGTGATATTTATACAATCATCTTTTAATATGTCTTATATCAAGGAAGTGGTTAAGCATGCATTATATAACAAGATCCAGGCATCTTCATACTGAAGATGATTTATCTTATCATCTCTGTCTTCCTAGATGCATTCTGCAGTAAAGAGAGCTTCCGTCAATTTAACTTCTTGATATTTTAAATTACCTTATTAAAATAAAAACTTCAGTAGATGGAGTAGGATCAAAAATTATGAATATATTGGAGATCTTGATTGGTATTTCCAAATGTATTATACATGCACAAAGAGACCTGAAGTAGTTGTAACTGTTTCTCTAATTTTTGACAAGACTAATAATTAAACTTTAAAAATATCAGTTAGACCAGCAGAAATTAGTACTTCATTATAATTTCAATTTGCATTATAATTACTAGTGCAGTTGTTTTTTTACCCTTTTCAATCAATAAATATCTTATGCTTGCTTACCAGTAGTATTTTCTCAGTCAGGGAAGCAGGATTGTTTAGTAGAAAGAATATGGGTCTTTAAGAAGATATTGTTGATTATAGCTTCTATGATCTCAGATCTATTTTTTAATGTCATTAAACCTATTCTGTCAATTGTAACTAAAGGAAAATCACAATTTGGAAGGGTTATTATCAAGATTCAAAAGAATGGTTTTAAATCTTCTAATCTGTTACAAAAAGAATATTCCAAGATAGTAGTTGTCATTGTTATTATTATTATCATTATCTTTACTGTTGAATATTTGTTGAGACTCTATTCACTGGAATTTTGCAATTTATATAATTTTATATGTATCACAGACATAAAGTCTTTGTTATATTAAGTGGAAGAAAAGTAAAGTCTGTTTGAACTAGTTTTGAACTAACAACATAAAAAGGTTAATATTAATCAGAATTTATTAATATTTTTTATGAACAGAGTTAAATATAAAAAAGCAAAATACAATTTCTTTACAAATTGTGCTTTTATAGTAACAAAATATGTCCAGTTATGTTTCAAAATGCAGTTGATTAAAAAAATAAGAATATTTATGCTTAGTAAAAGACATCTCTGGTATCTCAGTGGTAAAGAATCTGTCTGCCAGTTCAAGAGGAATGGTTTGATCCCTGGGTAGAGAAGATCCCCTGGAGAAAGAAATGGCAACCCACTCCAGTATTCTTGCCTGGAAAATCCCATAGATGAGAAGTCCAGCGAGCTATAGTCCATGGGATTGCAAAAGGGTTGGACACGACTGAGCGACTCAACAACAATGAACAACTAATGCACAGCAAAACAGACAAAAACTACATCAGATACATTTTTGAAGTTAATGAAACTTAAGGAGAAATCATTATAGTTTTGTAGATACTTTGAATAAAATAAAACTGACAGTTGGAATTTCAATAAATTAAAACACTATATTAGTATTATTATTCGAAAGTTTATCAATCAAATTGGATACATTAAAAATTCAAACTTGGTGATCTGACAGCTTCATACTAATAGTTTTGCCTGTCGTGAGAGAAAAAAGTCCCTATGGTTTTAAAATTACAATTATTTTCTATTACCATAACAGAATTTCAATGGACAGATTTTCTTTCTTTTTATCTACCCAAATGTATGAAAACTGCATGCACATAAACATGCTGATTCTATCCTTAGCAAACTTACAATATTCATGAATCTAAAACCACCTCTCTTCATGTTTAGTCCTATAATACCTCTTGTTCTCTCAAAGAAAGCATCATATCCCCCAGATGTAAACATTGCTTTAAAAGCCAATGCCATATGCTGACAGATGGCACCCAATCTGTGGTTCAGTTATTAAAAATAAATTTCTTGGCTATGTTCAATAAATATAAGATATTCTTATCCATTTTTCCAGAAATGTTTAGCTTTCAACCATAGGTTTAGCAAACCAAACCACAAAACTTAATCCCATGCAATAACTTGAGTAACAGAATAAGCTTTATGTCAGACCAAAGCTATATTTTTAGGCTAAGATGCTCAGAAGAGAAAAAAAAAAAAAAACAGAGAAAGATAAATGTAAACTAATTTCTTTAAATATTATACTTTTGACTTGGCTCAGCTATAACTATTAGAGAGAATATTAGAAAAAAAAAGTGGCCTTAGTTCTAGGAGTTAAGCAGTGGTGGATTGGGAGAATGAAATCCAAAATACTCAAAATGTTTCACACATTGCTCAAACTTCAGAACACTTATCAGTTCTTTTCCTTCTATGTCTTCAAACCTTCAAATGAGTCATCTTTTTTTTTTCACATTTTCATTGTTAAATAAGATTTTGAAAATAACATGGGAAATACAGTGATAAATTTCTACTCATCATAAGATGACACAGTTTGGTTGGAAGGATAGAAAAAGAAGAAAAGTATTGTGTATCCCTGACAGAGTTTAGTAAGTGGGTTACATAGGCAGAACTTTGACAATTGGTGATCTCAGGAGAGGGAGATGCATAGGCAAAACAAGTGGTGGAAAAAGAGGAGCAACATGTTTGAAGGCTCTCTTTCAAAGAATCAAGAAATCTTATGCATGAGAGACTTCAATATCCATATCTAAGGTTGTCCTTTCCCCTAGCATCTTGGTCCTGGTGACTGAAAGTGGACAGGCTTTTGTCCTACCTTTTTCTCTCTCCTCACCTCTTTTCCTTCTCTATTGTCTTCCTTCTTTTTAAAGAAATTAAATGAATTAATTTTTTGTTGATCTATAATGGATATGACCATTGTGTAAGCTTAAATACTGACTGGATACATTTATATATTATGATATTACCACCTTGTGTACATGCATGCTAAGTCACTTCAGTCGTGTCCAGGTCTTTGTGGTCCTATGGACTGCAGTCTGCCAAGCTGTTCTGTCCATAGGATTCTATAGGCAAGAATTCTGGAGAGGGTAGCCATTCCCTTCTCCTGGGGATCTTCCTGACCCAGGGATTGAACCTGGGGTCAATCTTGTGTCTCCTGCATTGGCAGGCAGGTTCTCTACCACTAGTGCCGCCTAGGAAGACACACTGATGTCAGGTCACATAGTTATCATTTATCTTTGGTGTAAGAACAACTAAGATCTATTCTCTTAGCAACTTTGAAATGTATACTACTGTATTGTTGACTCTAATCACTGTGTTGTGCATTAAATCTTCAGAATTCATTTATCTACTAGTTGCAAGTTTGCATTCTCACACAATATTACCCCAATTCCCCACAGCTCTCAGTCCCTGGTAACTGCCATTTTACTCTGTTTTTATGACTTCAGTATTTTAGGTACCACATATAAGTGATATCATACAATATTTGTCTGACCACTCACTTAGCGTAATGCTCTCTGATTTCATCTATGTTGGCACAAATGGTAAGATTTTCTTCTGTTTCCATGACGAAGTAATATTCCATTGGCTATATGTACCAGATATTCTTTATCCATTCATCCACTGATGGGCACTTGTTTCATATTTTGTTTCCATATCTTGAGTGTTGTGAATAGAGCTGCAATATCTTACTTCTGGACAGAGAGTGATAAAGGGCCAGTCATGAGGCTAGGTATTGAGTGATTAGGAGGGACAGACCCTGCTCTCATGAATTATTAATCTATTGGTGAACATAGGAAATTGAAGAGATAAATAAAATAGCACCAAAATCCTACAATTGTAGGGGTATTTGGGGTAAGGGGGTGAAAGTAGAGAACTATTTCTGGAAAGAAATATCCAAACTATGAGTTATTCTCTACCCACTCTCTTCTCTTCTAGCACTTTCTTTGGCTTCTGGGGTAAATGGCAAATTTGACCTTAATTTCATTTAGTTTAGCTTTGTTTAGTTTTGTATTTTTGGTTGACGTTTGCAGGGGCTTACCCCTCTTCCCTCCTACTGTCTAGGTTTATCCTTTATGACAGGAATACACACTAAATGGAAGAAACTCCTTTCTATCTCACTCTCTGTTACAAAAAATAATGCCTTCAGGTATACAATGATTTAAATGGATAAGCATTATTCTGGAAGCAAATACAGATTGGAAATAAATATATTTAGGCAATTGACATTGACCATCTTGAATACTGTCTAACCTCTTGGCACATAAAAACATTCAGTACCTCTCCACCTTGGGTTGTATATCTTGTTTTGCTTTGTGAAACTCCTTTTATATTGGCAACAATAATCTCATCTATTTCATGAGGAGAACCCTGTGTGCAGAGCTGGACTATAATTGCTCTATGACTCTCAGAAGAGTTTAAGAATTCTTAATTTTATGTATTTATTCATATCCTGACAGCAGACACAGTATCTGAATCAAAAAATAGACCATTTATCCATTTAGTACTCAGAATATCTCAACCCCTGTTCTTCATGTCTATATTCCACAGGGAAAGGACTGAACATTCATCTCTACGTATGCTGGGACTGCATCATGTGAGAAGAACCCTGAACATTATGAGACTCAGGACTTATGCACAAAGGCTGGCATTTTGGTAAATCCTTCCCTGCAAACACAGGGCTTTACTGGAGAATGTAAACAAATCGTTTCTGAGGAGGGGGAGGGAAAGGCATCTATCTTGGCATGTAAACAAATGGCTCTGGGCATGATAAGTCTCCATTTCTATCTGGAGCAATATGCTCCTTCTAACTTCTAAAGCATATTTGTCATTCCATCACTGTTTAACAAAGTTTGCTAATCTGCTTTTCTCAGGAAGCCTGGAGCAGGTAGAAACATGAAAATGTTCATTAGCCGTTGTGTTCCAACTGGAATTAGACAATGAATACACCAGTGTCATGGTGGCCAATGGTTTGAAACTAAAATCTGGTCTCCCGAGTTCTGATCCCATGATCTTGACACTACATTACACATGTATTGTGTGCTGTTATTGGAGACAGAGAGAACCAGTGACTGACAAAATGGAGAGATTTGGGATAATGTATCTATAACTTCTATCAGTTTGGAGCTGGTAAACAGAGAGCTAGAAGATGAAACAACGAAGGGAAGAACAGAGAGTGGTTAATCGCAGCTCAAATAGTATTTTGAAAATGTTAAACATTAATGCATACATTAAACTCTATCCAGAGACAAAATCGAGTCAATACTCTCCAACATCATGATTAAGTTTATACTTCAAAAAATAAAGTTAGTATAAAATAAAAAATTATATCCAATCTTACAACAGTAGTAAGAAAATTCCTAAATTAGATTAAGAAACTGGTAAGCGAAATTTCAAAATGGTGCCTGTGCTTCTCACCTTGTTTTAATGTGAGTAGATTCTGTGTATATGATGGAATATCACTGTCATGCTTATGTAACAACATATGGCTATGATAATAGAACTTTGCAGATGTAATTGAAGTCCCAAATTAATTTGTGTGCATGATAAGTCACTTCAGTTGTGTCAGACTCTGTGCGACCCTATGGACTGCAGCCTGCCGGGCTCTTCTGTCCATGGGACTCTCCAGGCAAGAAACTGGAGTGGGTTGCCATGCCCTTCTCCAGCCCTAATCAATTATTTTAGTTAATTGGAAGGCAACTCATTCCAGGTGGGGCTAATATAATCCGGTGAGCCCTTACACTGAGAGAGTCTCCTGCTATCTTGGGGTAAGTCTCAAAGAGCTAAAAGTGGTCCCAGCTGAGAGAGAGAGAGGAAAAAAAAAAAGAAAAAGGGACATTGACCCTATAACCATCTGAAAATAAATTCAACCAACAACCAGTGAGTTTGACAGAGGACCTCAAGCCTCAGCTGAGATTGTAATGCTAAATAACATGTTGATTTCTGCCTGGTAAGACCTTGAGAAGTATATGTGTGTGAGTTCAAGGTGCTCATTCATGACTGCTCTTTGTAACCCTATGGACAGTAGCCTGCTAGGCTTCTCTGTCCATGAGATTTTCCAGGCAGGAATACTGAAGTGGGTTGCCATTCCCTTCTCAAGGGGAATCTTCCCAACCCAGGGATCCAGCCCACATCTCCTGTGTCTACTGCATTGGCAGGTGGATTCTTTACCACTGAGCCACCTGGAAAGACCTTGAGAAGAGGGTACAGTTAGCCTTATCTGAACTGTTTCTTGAAAATACAAACTGTGAGATAATAAATGTGCATTGTTTTAAGCCATTATGTTTGTGATAATTTGTTATGCAGTAAGAGAAAACAACGGCACCCCACTCCAGTACTCTTGCCTGGAAAATCCCATGGACGGAGGAGCCTGGAAGGCTGCAGTCCATGGGGTCGCTGACGGTCGGACACGACTGAGCGACTTCACTTTCACTTTTCACTTTCACGCACTGGAGAAGGAAATGGCAACCCACTCCAGTGTTCTTGCCTGGAGAATCCCAGGGACGGCCGAGCCTGGTGGGCTGCCGTCTATGGGGTCGCACAGAGTCAGACACGACTGAACTGACTTAGCAGTAGCAGCAGTAAGAGAAAACATATAAACCAAATCCAAAAGGATATAAAATATTTTAGTTATAAGGGTAATAAGTGATATTAGAGGATATATTGATATAATTAACCACATTAAATAAAGTAGAAAAATCACAGAATCATCTCTGTAAGTGTGGAAAAACTGTAAAATGTTGTGTTTATTCATGATAAAAACTATTAACACCAGGAATAGAAGAGAAGATGCCCGTATCATTGCCTCTATTCAAACTGTAGTAGACAAATTAGGTAACATATTAGCAAAAGATATAAAAACCAGAGTTGTAAAATTTTAAATAAGAAAAAAGTTTTTATTTCCAAACAATATAACCATAAATATCAGAAA
Organism: Bison bison bison; assembly: GCF_000754665.1. NCBI lineage: Eukaryota > Metazoa > Chordata > Mammalia > Artiodactyla > Bovidae > Bison > Bison bison. Next base: position 9,296,703 of record NW_011495025.1, on the reverse strand, counting down.
TTCATGAGATTTTGTAGACAAATTAATAAATAATTCAGCAAGTTTAGAGAATGTAAGAACAATATACAAAATCTCCTGTAATTCTATGCACAAGCAATTGCAATTATAAAGTATATAAAATGTTATATAAACTACACATTTATATTAGCAACAAAATTGCAAAGTTATAGGAAATAAAACTAATAAAATATGAAAACTGGAAGACAAAGATATAAATAAGTGAAGAGTTAGGCCTTTTTCTTGGAAAGATGCTCTCAATATTGTAAACATGTCAATTATCCACTTATTAATCTATACATCCATTTCAGTTTCAATTAAAATTTCACAAAAGTTTCTCATGAAACCTGAAAATCTGATTATAACATTCAAATATCAGAGCAAGGGCCTTAAAATAGATAAGAAATCCTTAAGTGAGAGGAAGGAGAATATGGCTCATCAGATTCTAAACTGTTAAAACTAAATAATTAAAGCAAGTTGGTATTAACACAAGCATAGAAAAACAGAGGAAATAAAGAAGAGTTTTGAAGACCCAAAATTTATATAAGTATTTGGTACCTGAATTAAAAAATACTGTTATAAATCATACCAGAAAAGATTGACAGTTCATAAATGATGCTGAGACAATTGACCATCCAAATAGACAATTAAACCAAAATTTCATGTTATACCAGACACAAAAATATATTTCAAATACAGTAAAAATGAGGTGGGAAATCAAAATGATACAACTTGGGAATACAATATATTTTATTAGAATGAGAAATGACTTCCAAGAAAGGATAATTTATAATCTATAAAGTGATATATTTATAATTTTGATTATATTAAACTAATAATAACAAGAATAATAAACTGGTAGGTAAAAGAAACATATCATGAAGTTTAAAGAAATGCCACAGAGTGGAGAAAAGGCATGTAATGTGCATAGGTAAAATTGTATGTTAACTGCTTAGTCATGTCCGATTCTTTGTGACCCCATGGACTGTAGCCTGCCAAGCTCCTCATCCACGGAATTCTCCAGGCAAGAATACTGGAGTGGGTTGCCATTTCTTTCTCCAGGGGATCTTCCCAACCCAGGAATCGAACCCAGGTCTCCTGCATTGCAGGCAGATTCTTTTACCACTAAGCCACCACGAAAGCCCTATAGGTAAAATTAGTAATCCAGTATAAAAAAATTTTCTACCAATCAATAGCAAAAAAAAATCCCTCCCTACCAAAACTCAAGGGCAGCAAGTAATACACAAAGAATTAAATACAAACAGTCAATAAACCATTTTTGAGTGTAGAAAGATGCTCAACATTGCTGATAATGAGAAAACTTCAAATTAAAAGATTTACTATCCAGGGTATGGTAAAAATTTGTAAGTCTGATAACTTCAAAGCTGTCGAAAATGTGGACCCACACAAAATCTATTATATCTTATGAGACGGTAAATGAGTAATCACTTTTTCAAATCAGCTGAAGGTTCCCATAATCTACGTAAAGCAGGCCAGTTTTGTTTCTGTTTATCTAAGGTAAAGAATTCTCACAGCACATGTGCACATAGAGTATGAATAAAGATTCATTTCAGTAGTCCTTATAAAAATAACAGTCTTTCCTAGGGTAAATGGATTCCTCTCAAAAACTTAGTCTGGGAAAGAATTAACCACATGATTCCTATATATAAAATGATACATACATGAAGTATGTGTGGATAAATATGTGGTAATGGGCTTCCCTGATGGCTCAGCAGGTAAAGAATCTGCCTGCCATGCAGGAGCTGCAAGAGACATGGGCTTGATTCTTGGGTTGAGAAGATCCCCTGGAGAAGAAAATGGCAACCCATTCCAGTATTCTTGCCTAAAATCTCCCATGGACAAGGGAGCCTGGTGAGCTGCAGTCCATGGGTGGCAAAGAGTTAGGACCGAAGTGACTTAGCTAGCTTGCACACACTGTATAGGGATCTCTACTGTTAGTTTCTTAACATTTTGTAAATGTAGAAAATTGTATGGTTAAAAATTTTTTTTTTGATAAACTAAAGTGAACAGAATTAGGAAAGCCTAAAAGTGTTTTTTTTTTTTCCCCCTTCTAGCAAATGTAAAAGAGTAATTAAAGAAGACAAATAATCTAATTTATTAACATTCTAACGTGTGCTGCAATTCACGGGGTCCCAAAGAGTCGGAGATGACTGAGCAACTGAACTGAACTGAGCCTTTTTAAAAAATTATTATTTTTGCTGTGAGTCATGGCCTAAAATGACTCATAGCAAAAAAAGAAAAAAATCATTTTACGTATTGACACAATATACGCAAAATTTTTACAAAACACTGCTTAGCCCCTTATATGTTAGACACACTAATTTTCTTTCATTTGTTTTATCTTGCTTCATTTTGTTTCCCAGTCTGTGTTACTCTATGTTGTCCTGGCAGTGTTATCCCTGCTATTCTGTCACTTTTCTCTCTTTTCTTTCCTTCTAGGAATGCCAATTCTGACAGGTTTTACTGACTTTGAGACCCACCAGTGGGTCATGGCCCAAAGTTTGAAGCATGGTGGTGCAGCGCCAAGAAAAAGACATTTGAGTTAGATCCGGAATTTAATTCTGACTTTAACATTGTCTGTAAAATCTGTGTTGGCCGGGTTTCATCACAGGAGGAATAGGAATGACAGGGGCAGAAGACTCACTCATTAATTATTTATCGAGCATCCACCAATTCAGAATCCTTCTCATATACTGAGGGGATCATGATGGTTGTTGTTTATTGATGTTCGGTTAATGAAAAGACTACACTGTTGCCATCATTTTACAAAATAACAAAGTAGAAATTCAGCAAAACGTAGACAGCAAAATATAGATTCAGTCCCAGTTACTCCAAAGGCTTTTTATAAGACCTGCTACTGCTGCTGCTGCTAAGTCGCATCAGTCGTGTCTGACTCTGTGCGACCCCATAGACGGCAGCCCATCAGGCTCCACCGTCCCTGGGATACTCCAGGCAAGAACACTGGAGTGGGTTGCCTAAAGGTTCTCAAATGTTGTCCTCTGGAGAAATGTCAAACATATGAACATTGAAAATAAAATGTTTTACAGGAAAACTTTTCATGGTATGTATTAAATCTGACATGTACCCTTCAGTTCACTGGTGAACAACAATGTGGTAACACTTTCAAAAATCAAATTAATCTTACTCTGAATTCTCACTAATTTGTGCTTCGGGGGACCTCTCACCTTCTCTTTTCACCTCCCTTAAGTCACATTCGGAGTGAGGTGCTGTGGTGTTTAGAAAATAAGAGAGGGCACTTAAGTCCTCAGTTTACTGTGCTTGCCCCTGGGGTTTCCACGGTCCATCCTCCCCTTTGCCAAATGGGGCAAGGAGACCCATTCTTGTAGTTCCTGGGCCGTGATCCTTGGGCACCATGAATCTAATCAATACGCCAACCTATCAGAGGCTTATGGTAGTATGGATCCCCACCACCTAACAGCTACTCCATAAAAACACAAACAAACGTGTACCATCTCTTTCCCACCTCTGTCAGCCTTGGGAGCTGGCTACCAACTCCTGACAACCCAGCCTTCCTACTGTCCAAACCCCAGGCCCTCACTCTACCACCTCGGAGCTTAATACACTTTAGTTCCATTTGTAAAATTAAATCAAAGTTTGGCCTAAAGGGGAAGGTTTGTGCACCTTATTAGTCCTTGGGTGTATGTGAAGAGGAAGAAAGGAAGAGTAACTCTTATTATTCCTAATTATTCCACAACTGCAAAGCAAAACACAATATAATATCTCAGTGAATTATTCTCAAACACTAATATGAAATATAGGCATAAACACCTATAGAAGACAATGGTTCTACATGTAAGGCTTGTTGATAATAGTTTTTCCTTATAAAAATGTTTTATTTTACAATTCCTAATTATGTATTCTGTTCTAACAAGAAATAGTAATGCAAATGAACAATTATTAATTGATTGATTTATCTATTAAGTATTGAGATTGTAATGTTTTAATTTCTTACTAGGACATTAATCTAGTCAATTTTGTCTTTATATATATGGAGACTATTATGTACATGAATATTGCTTCTTGCTGATCTTCTGGTTCTATTTTCAGTATTCTTTTGTAGTAATTTGTTGTCTGTCTTTCTGGCAGCTTTAAAGGTCTCATTCTCTTTGATGTTCTACAGTTTCAATAAAATGTTTCTAGGGATTGATTTCAATTTATTTTATTGTAAGCCCAGCTATGGATTTAAAATGAAGTTTATTTGATATATGTCCAATATTTCTAGGTCTTTAGATAGATTTTTAGGATATATTGTGTATAATATTTCCAGAAATGAATGTCCTGGGTACTCATTCTCAGGACAGTTTTATTTTTGAGCAAAATAATTTTTGTTTTTTATTTTTGGTATATGGATTACCAAAATGAGGGATTAAACCAAAGGAAGCATTGGATCTTTAAAACAAAGACACACACACACATACAACAATAAACACAAACACAGAAAAGAGGCAAAGGGGGAATTCCGGGATGACAAGTATGCAGCAGCTGTAGAGCAATCAGACTAAACAGGAGCAGTCAGAATGGGTTCCAGGAGGCATAGTGCAGAAATAAACAAACAATAAACAGATACATAGACAAGTGATGGAAATGCTAGGTCACCCGATGTGAAGAATAGTATTCAGAGGGATTTTACTCCTGTGTTAGAAAGAATTAAACATGTTAAATGAAGTAAAAAGAAAGCCAATATCTCTAATCAAAACAAAAAGGAACGAAAAACAAAGGCAATAGAATTCCAGTATATTACTAGGCTCAAGTATAAAGAATTCTTATGTAATCAATAATGTTGATATGAATATTGATTCAACCAGAAGTGTTAGTGAGTGAGTGAAAGTTGCTCAGCTGTGTCTGACTCTTTGCGACCCCATGGACTGTAGTCCGCCAGGCTCCTCTGTCTGTGAAATTCTCCAGGAAACGATACTGGAGTGAGTTGCCATGCCCTTCTCCAGATCTTCCTGACCCAGGGATCAAATCAGCATATGGTATGTCTCCTGTATTGGTAAGTGTTTTTTTGTTTTTTTTTTTTTACCACTAGTGTCACCTGGGAAGCCCATTCTTGTGTATATATATATATACATATGCATATGTATATTATTTTCCGATTCTTTTCTGTTACAGTTTATTATAAGATATTGAATATAGTTCCATGTGCTGTATAGTTTATTTTACATATAGTAGTGAGTATCTGTTAATCCTAAATTCCTAATTTACACTATCCCCCTCCTTTCTCTTTTGGTAACCATAAGTTTGTTTTTTGTCTGTGAGTCTGTTGTGTAAATAATTCCATTTGTATCATTTTTTTAGATTCCACATGTCAGTGATATCATATGATATGTGTCTTTCTCTGTCTCGCTTACTTCGCTTAGTATGATAATTTCTAGATCCATCCATGTAGTTGGAAATGGCACTATTTCATCTTTTTATGGCTGAGTAGTATTCCACTGTGTATACATATATACAGACGCACACACATATCTGTATATATGTCTTCTTTGATATTACATATATTAAATGAATCTGTTCATTCAACTGTTGATGAACATTTAAGTTGCTTTCAAGTCTTGGCTATTGTAAATAGTGCTGCTATGAACACCAGCGTACATATATTTTTTTGAGTTATAGTTTTTGTCTTTTCCAGATATATGCCCAGAAGTGGGATTGCTGGATCATATGGTAGGTCTATTTTTAGTTTATCAAGGAACTTCCTTAGTTTTCCATAGTGGCTGAACCAATATATATTTCCACCAACACTGTAGAAGAGTTCCCTTTTCTCCAGACAGAATTTAAACAAATGGGACCTAATTAAACTTTAAAGCTTTTGCACAGCAAAGAAAACCATAAACAAAATGAAAAGACAGTCTACAGAATAGGATAAAACATTTGCAAATGATGTGACCAACAAGGGACTAATTTCCAAAATATACAAACAACTTGTATAGCTCAATATCAAAAACAAAAAAAAAAACCTAATTAAAATAAATGGGTAAAAGAACTACTTAATAGATATTTCTCCAAAGAAGACATACAGATGGCCAACAGACACATGAAAAAAATGCTCAACCTTGCTAATTATTAGAGAAATTCAAATCAAAATTACAGTGAGGAAAAAAATAATTACAATGAGGTATTGCCTCAGACTGGTCGGAATGGCCATCATCAAAAAGTTTACAAATCATCCTTTTTACTTTGCAAAAGAGATCCAAACATCCTAAAACTTAATTTTGTAATGGAGAAAAACAATTGCAGGCCTTCAGTAGGAAGTTATGTCAATAGTGGGAAATAAACACAACCAAAGTTTAAGGGCAGTTTAATTTCCTGTGGACTAAGAGCAAATGTTGACAGAAGTAAGTGTTGATATTTTCTTCATTTCAGAAAATGTTGCTTTCCTCCTGAAAGACTAGAAGGATAGAAACAGGAAAAGCTAGATGTGAATTGGTCATTGAAGAGTGGTTTTGAATCCTAGAAAAAGCACAGGCAGTTACTCTATTGAATATGCTTGTATAGAAATTAAGTAGAGTACTGGCTGACCTTTTTAGTCTCAAAATATTTGAATGTTTGCTAACCAATTTATTAACTTTTTTGACAGCTGCTCCTAATGTGATTACATGTGGATTATTTTCATGGCTTCACCAAAAAGACATTAGATGCTTGCTTTTCTTCTTGCCCAGAAATTGAAGTTCAGCTTCTATTTGCTATCCTCATGAAAGCTTTGGTGTAAGAACTTGAGGTTTGATTGTTTTGACAGAAGTCTAGGATCCAAGCAGATCATCCCCCATCAGGCAGCTCTCTCTGCAGAATCTATGGTCCTTCTCAGGTGAGAGATTTTGCTCTATGAACAGAGAGCATAGCTAGAATCTGGTGGCTGAAGGTTGTTCTATTTCCTACTTTTTATTTTCTAATTATTTTGTTTTATTTATATTTCATCATTAGTTACATCTGAGATCATGAGAATTCATTGGAAGCTGTCTCCTGGAAACAGAACTATGGTTTAGGAAATATTTCTTTTTTTCCCTCTCCTGCTTACATATTTCCTTTTCTTTTTGTTTTATTTTTTAAAATTATTTTAAAATTGAAGTATAGTTGATTTACAAGTTGTATTAATTTCTGCTGTACAGCAAAGTGACTCAATTTTACACGTATATTTTCTTTCTTATATTCGTTTCCATTATGCTTTATCCCAGATATCAGATGTAGCTGCTGGAGCTATACAGTAGGACCTTATTGTTTATCCATTCTATTGGTAATAATTTGTATCTACTAATCCCAAACTCCTACCCAAAGCACCCTCCTTGGTAACCATATGTCTGTTATCTATATTTGTGGGTCTGTCTCTGTTTCATGGGCTTCCCAGGTGCCATTAGTGGTAAAGAACCCACTTGCCAATGCAGGTAGATGTAAGAGATGTGGGTTCAATCCCTGGGTTGGGAAGATCCCCTGGAGGAGGGCATGGAAACCCACGCCAGTATTTTTGCCTGGAGAATCCCATGGACATAAGAGCCTGGCAGGCTGCAGTCCATAGGGCTGCACAGAGTCGAACATGACTCAAGTGACTTAGCACACACACACCCTGTGTCATAGATAGGTTCATGTGTGCCATATTTTAGGTTCCACATATAAGTGACATCATACAATATTTGTCCTTCCCTTTCTGACTTATTTTACTTAATATGATAATCTCTAGTTGAATCCATGTTGCTTCAAATGGCATTATTTTGTTATTATTTATGACTGAGTAGTACTCTTGCCTGGAAAATCCCATGGGTGGAGGAGCCTGGCAGGCTGTAGTCCACGGGATCACAAAGAGTCAGACACAACTGAGGGGCTTTGCTTTCACTTTTCACTTTTGTGCATTGGAGAAGGAAATGGCAACCCACTCCAGTGTTCTTGCCTGGAGAATCCCAGGGACAGGGGAGCCTGCTGGGCTGCCGTCTATGGGGTTGCACAGAGTGGGACACGACTGAAGCGACTTAGCAGCAGCAGTATTCTACTGTGTATGTACATATATAACTTCTTTATCCATTCTTCTGTTTGCAGACATTTGCCAAGACAGACAAATGCCAAGACATGCCAAGACAGACATGTCTTGGCTAATGGCCATCTAAGATAGTGGGAATTCTTTGAAACGTGTCTCCTAGAAACAGAACAGTGGTTTAGGAACAACTTATTATTCTCTTGCTCTACACACATACTTCTTTTTTTAATCAAAAACTTTAAGATTTGGAAATTTGAAGTTTATAAAGATATTCTTATGGGCTTGGGAAATGATGAAAATACAGTAATATCAATAACTTCTCCCACTGAGAACAATCAATCAGATTGTCATCATATATAACTCTTGGGCATTTTGCCTACTGTGTCAACTGTCTCAGGATTCTAGCCCAGGTGGTAGCTTTAATTATCTCCATTTTTTTTAATCTCCTGGCAAAGGAAAATCTTTCTAATTATTTAATAATTTTGATTCATTCTGGGATAAATTTCAGCATGTTATATTTTGCCATCAGTAAAAGCTATGTGCTAATTTCATTTTAATTGTCACTCTTTAGGAGGCTGTTAAGACCAAGGAATGTTACTTAGAGCAGAAACTTACAGAATATGAATTGAAATCAAATGACTAAATTCTTAAAGAATATATTGATTTTTGCATTTCATTGCATTCTTATTTTAACATATATTACATATGTTGTTGCCATACAGTTTTTGTTCACCACTGTACTCCTTAAAAATTTGCCTGGTATGTGGTAATATGCCCATCAAATATTTGTAAAAATTGTTATTGAATGAAAAAATGGATATGCTTCATTCCAGATATAGTGGGTGTGTGCTCAGTCACATCTGACTGTGACCCCATGGGCTGTAGCCCACCGGGCTCCTCTATCCATGGGATTTTCTAGGCAAGAATACTGGAGTGGGTTGCCATTTCCTCTTCCAGGGGATCTTCCTGACCCAGGGATCGAATTTGAGTCCCCTGCATCTCTACCACTAATGTTTTCTCCTGCTTTGTGCTGGTTATAAAAATGCTTCCTAATGTTTTAGATTGTACCAGAATAAAAACATAACAATTTAAAAAGTATAAATTCTTACCTGGACTCACTTATCCCAAATGGTGGTGAACCTAATAATTTAAGATAAAGTGTTATGTAGCAAGGGAAATTGTGCCAATCTAGCTCTTCTTAAGCATCATTTCTCACAGTATGTAGGTGGTTAGAGTGATATAGAAAAAGCACTTTTAAAAAGTATGGCTTGACTTCACAGGTTTCCAGTGCAATTATTTGAAGAGATTTCAGTTTAAAGAAATTCACTCTGTAACTATTGAGAGCTTTGGCAGAGCACATTTCGTATAGAAGGATTTATATAAACCTGTTTCCATAGTACCTAGGCTCTCTGAAACCTTGCTTTAGAAGAAAACAAATGAAATATGCAAGAATATTAGGTGATTTCCATCAGGATATGTTCACTGAACACGCTTTGTTAACACTGTGCTCTTCTTGAGAATCCAGGAAGATAAAAACACTGATGAGATAAAGTTCTTCAGTACAGGTACTCTAAGGATCATCACCAAGTAGGAAAGAGATGGGGCTTCCTAGGTAGCACAGTGGGAGAAGGCAATGGTACCCCACTCCAGTACTCTTGCCTGGAAAATCCCATGGATGGAGGAGCCTGGTGGGCTGCAGTCCATGGGGTCGCTAAGAGTCAGACACGACTGAGCGACTTCACTTTCACTTTTCAGTTTCATGCATTGGAGAAGGAAATGGCAACCCACTACAGTGTTCTTGCCTGGAGAATCCCAGGGACGGGGGAGCCTGGTGGGCTGCCGTCTATGGGGTCGCACAGAGTCAGACACGACTGAAGTGACTTAGCAGCAGCAGCAGCAGCAGCAGCAGGTAGCACAGTGGTAGAGAATCTGCCTGCTAATGCAGGAGACATAAGAGATGTGGGTTCGATCCCTGGATTGGGAAGATCCCCTGGAATAGGAAATGGCAACCCACTCCAGTATTCTTGCATGGAGAATTCCATGGACAGAGGAGCCTGGCGGGCTACATACAGTCCACAGGGTTAAAAAGAGTTGGACATGACTGAGCACTCATGAGGAAAGAGATGTCTAAGATAAGAATTACAATTTGGTGCTAGAGCTGAGACTTAGTTCCGTCTACTGCTACAGAACCACGATTTACTAAAGAGGGCTTGAGCAAAATGTATCTATTGGTGATGAGGCAGTACAAAGCAGAATACAGGTACATTTTCCTGGCAAATAGCTTTTTATAGGAGTTTGGGTAGACATGGGGAGTTTTCTGTGCAGAGAACAGAGCATGGGGAATAGTAAAAATATGCACAGAAATAATGAAGGGCATGGAATGTTTAGAATAATTGAGTAAATTATTGAATAAAATTCATTCCCCTTTTTTATTAAATAGCTTATAAAAACAATTCAAATACTTACATCTTGTTTCCACTGACTGTAACCATCATATTCTTCCAGCCAATAGTGCTAACATAATCTCCATCCTCTGAGACAATTGTTTTAAGAGCATATCCTGTTTGTCTCCACATAGTCCGTGCTCCAGGAACAGTCATGAAGGCTATAGAGGGGTATTGTGCAGTTAATTTCTTGATCCAAGAATATAAATTAAATTAAGGCTCAGGTGTTTATGTTCTTCTGAATACAAGTAGTCAGTATGGCTAGTATGCCTAAGTCCTAAGTAACTGGATAGTGCAGTTATCTATATCTAGATAGATCTAGATCTATATCTATACCTATATCTATCTCTATCTCCCATGATCTGCTCTTGAAAAATTGGTGGTATAATTTGGTCCATGTTCAAAGGCCTGAGAACCAGGCAAACCAATGATTTATCACTTTTCATGGGCAAGAAAGATGAGATGCCCCAGTTTGTGTCAGTAAGGCAGAAACAAAACAAAAAAAAAGAAAGAAAGAAAGAAAAAAAGGAAAAGGACGAGTTCCTATTTCTTCCTTCTTCTCTTCTATTCAATCAATGGATTGGATGATGACCACCCACATTGGACAGGACAGTCTTCTTTAATGAGTCTACTAATTTAGATGCTAATCTCATCTAGAAATACCCTCATAGACACAGCCAGCAACAGTGCTTAATCTGGGCACCCCTGACTCACTCAAATTAGCACAGGAAATTAACCATCACATGAGGAAAGAGGAAGGAAGACTTGTTTACCATTTCATCAAATCCATATGATTCTAAGTGGTAGAAGAGATTTGCAATAAGAAACAAACTTTGTATTCCACTACAAGTTCATTACTAAAGGGATGTTGCCTATAAGCTTAAATTATACATAATAGCCATCTCTGGGCTATTATGTCTACCTCTCAGGAATGAGTATTAAGCTGAAATACCTTTGTTTAGCTCTTCGGAAAACATCCTGACCAGGCTCACCTGTGAATGACTGCAGGAAGGAAGAAATTAATATATCCCCTCTGACCTGAATCAGAAAATGTTTAACTTTACTCCCCTCCCCTCGCCCACCTTTTGGTATAAAAGAAATCTGAACTCTCACTGAGAAAGTTGGTTCTTTGGGACACTAGTCTTCCATCTTTCCCATCTGCTGACATTCCAAATAAAGTTGCTATTCCTTGCCTCCACAACTTGTTTCTCAATTTATTGGCCTGCTTGGTGGCAAGCAGTATGAGCTTGGACTCGGTAACAAGACATTTTCTCCATTCTACTGATAAAATATTTACATCTTTGAAAAACCATATGCCTCATCTAAACATTACAGTGGGTCACCGTGGAATTAGGACGACAATGAAACTTTCTATCCTTCACCCCGAGCTTTTCCTGCTATGATGTTTTCTTCCAGAGCTGTGAGTGTATTAATGTTTGTATGTTCTTCGAAGTGTCATCTGCCATCTGTGACTTATGTCTTGGTATATCGCAGTCTGTATGACACCTTTGCTCAAAATGAGTCACTGCATCTCTGATTACTATACACTACCTTGGCCTGCAGCCACATTCCTCAGTATTTTACAACTATGCCACATTGCCTTATTCAGGGTTTTTCAAAAACTCAGGGAGACGTTCTTACCATAGGATCCCTTTTAGCTCTTTTAGGTTTATAGCGGTAACCACAAAGTTCCAAAACTGTTGCACAGAGCTTTTGTAAACTTGAAAGTTTGTTTTTCGTTTTTTTTTTACTGAAATCCCTCAAAAATCTTTCCCTAAACTTCTCTCCTAAACTGTAAAAGGACTCTCCTGGTGGCTCAGATGGTAAAGCGTCTGTCTACAATGTGGGAGACTTGGGTTCGATCCCTGGGTCGGGAAGATCCCCTGGAGAAGGAAATGGCAATCCATTCCAGTACTATTACCTGGAAAATCCCATGGACAGAGGAGCCTGGTAGGCTACAGTCCGTGGGGTCGCAAAGAGTCAGACATGACTGAACGAGACTTCACTTCACTTTCAAATTGTAAATGTTGAAAACTCTTTTGCTGGCATTCAAGTTTCTGTGATCTGACCACAACTGACCTTATATCCCTTTTTATGATTACGTATCAAACTCATCAGCATAACCTGTTGACTTTGCCATCCAGAATACTTCTCAAAACTCTATCATATCCAAAATATACCCATCCTTCAGATGGCTCAGTGATAAAGAATCCTCCTGCTAATGCAGGAGATGCAGGTATGAATGTAGGGAAGATCGCCTGGAGAAGGAAGTGGCAATCTACTTCAATATTCTTGCCTGGAAAACTCCTGGCAGGCTACAGACCAAGGGGTCACAAAGGGTCAGACACGACTGAGCACACGTGTGTGCACAAATGCACGATACAGCACTATCATTTGAAAGCTTTTTAAAATCTCTAAGTATATAAAAAGAGCAGAGGCTCTGGAATTAATGATAGGTTGGAGTACTGAAAATAATTTTATATACTGGAGTATACCATGTATGGGGACTGAGCAGTGAAATAGAAGCAGAAAAGAACCGCAAAGAAAATGAATAGATACTCTTGGTAGATGAAGAGTTGCTTTACATATCACAGGAGATTCAAATTTATTATTTAGACAAATGAGAAAGATTTGAAGAATTTTGAGCAGTGAATGAACAGTTTTATTTACATATGAAAAGGATCAGTTTGGTACTGGAGTGGCAGATGGGTTGAGTGGGAGGCGTGTTAATAAGACAGGAGGTAGAAACACTTACTCTCTTTCAGTCTTTTGTCTGGACCGTTGTAATCGCCTCTTCACTAGTATTCCAGCTTTTTCCTTTGCTCTCCAGAGGGATCCAGTTAAAACAACTTCCAGTTATAAGATAAATAAGTACGAGGGATATAACATACAATATGATAAATATAATGAGCATTAATGTATGCTATATATGAAAGTTGTTACAGTAAATACTAAGAATTCTCGTTACAAGGAGAAACAACTTTTTTCCTATTTTTATACTTTGTATCTAGATGAGATGATGTTTGTTCACTAAACTTACTGTGATAATCATTTCATGATAATGTTAGTCAAATCATTATTCTGCATACCTTAAGGGCTTCCCTGGTGGCTCAGATGATAAAGAATCTTCCTGCAATGCAGGAGACCCAAGTTTGAATCTTGGATCAGGAAGATTCTCAGAGAAAGAAATGACAACCTACTCCAGGATCCTTGCTAGAGAATCCAACGGACAGAGGAGCTTGGCATGTTATAGTCCATGAGGCTGCAAAGAGTCAGACATGACTGAAGTGACTTAGCACACACCCATGCATACTGGACAAATAGAATATTCATTGAACACCTACCATAAACCCTGGAGGTATAATGGTGAGAAAGATGACAAAGGTCTTTTTCTTGTCAGAATACTTACTCTTGATTGAATTGATGGGGGAGAAACATTTAACAATGAAATAAGCAAAAGTGATATATGCCAATTATTTCTTACAAAACTGGAAGAAATAAAAAAGATCAGATCATCACTTTGTTCAAATTGCTCGTGTATTCTCATATCACTCAGATTAAATTTCAATGTCCATGACCCAGATAATCATGATGGTGTGATCAGCAACCTAGAGCCAGACATTCTGGAATGTGAAGTCAAGTGGGACTTAGGAACCATCACTACAAACAAAGCTAATGGAGGTGATGGAATTCCAGTTGAGCTATTTCAAATCCTAAAGGATGATGCTGTGAAAGTACTGCACTCAATAAGCCAGCAAATTTGGAAAACTCAGCAGTAGCCACAGGACTGGAAAAGGTCAGTTTTCATTCCAACCCCAAAGAAAGGCAATGCCAAAGAATGCTTAAACTACCACACAATTGCAATCATCT
>NW_011495025.1:9254331-9282284 GCF_000754665.1 Bison bison bison | reverse complement strand
AACTACCACACAATTGCAATCATCTCACACGCTAGTAAAGTAATGCTCAAAATTCTCCAAGCCAGGCTTCAACAGTACATGAACAGTGAACTTCCAGATGTTCAAGCTGGTTTTAGAAAAGGCAGAGGAACCAGAGATCAAATTGCTAACATCCACTGGATCATCAGAAAAGCAAGTGAGTTCCAGAAAAACATCTATTTCTGCTTTATTGACGATGCCAACACCTTTGACTGTGTGGACCACAATAAACTGTGGAAAATTCTGAAAAAGATGGAAATACCAGACCACCTTACCTGCCTCTTGAGAAATCTGTATGCATGTCAGGAAGCAACAGTTAGAACTAGGCATGGAACAACAAACTGGTTCCAAATAGGGAAAGGACTACGTCAAGGCTGTATATTGTCACCCTGCTTTTTTAACTTCTATGCAGAGTACATTATGAGAAACACTGGGCTGGATGAAGCACAAGCTGGAATCAAGATTGCCAGGAGAAATACCAATAATCTCATATATGCAGAAGACACCACCCTTACGGCAAAAACAAAGAACTAAAGTGCCTCTTGATGAAAGTGAAAGGGAGAGTGAAAAAGTTGGCTTGAACTTCAACATTCAGAAAACTAAGATCATGGCATCTGGTCCCATCACTTCATGGCAAATGGAGAAACAGTGCAAACAGTGAGAGACTTTATTTTGGGGGGCTCCAAAATCACTGCAGATGGTGACTGCAGCCATGACATTAAAAGATGCTTGCTCCTTGGAAGAAAAGTTCTGACCAATCTAGACAGCATTAAAAAGCAGAGACATTACTTTGCCAACAAAGGTCTGTCTAATCAAAGCTATGGTTTTTCCAGTAGTCATGTATGGATGTGAAAGTTGGATTCTAAAGAAATCTGAGTGCAGAAGAATTGATGCTTTTGAAATGTGGTGTTGGAGAAGACTTTTAAGAATCCCTTGGACTGCATACTGGACAAATAGAATATTCGTTGAACACCTACCATAAACCCTGCATCCAACCAGTCCATCCTAAAGGAAATCATCCCTGAATATTCATTGGACGGACTGATGCTGAAGCTGAAACTCCAATCCTTTGGCCACCTGATACGAAGAGCTGACTCATTTGAAGAGACCCTGATGCTGGGAAAGATTGAAGGCAGGAGGAGAAGGGGACGACAGAGGATGAGATGATTGGATGGCATCACCAAGTCAATGGACATGAATTTGAGTAAATTCCGGGAGTTTGCGATGGACAGGGAGGGCTGGCGTGCTGCAGTCCATGGGGTCACAAAGAGTCAGATATGACTGAGTGACTGAACTGAACTGAACCAGGGGCCACAGAGCTGTGTATGACTGACCACTAACTTGACACTCACTTGACTGACCTTATTTCTTTTCCCTACTCCTGTGCTCACATTGCTCTGACCTTATTCATTAGTCAATTCTATGAAAATACCAAACATGCTGCTGCTGCTGCTGCTAAGTCGCTTCAGTCGTGTCCGACTCTGTGTGACCCCATAGACGGCAGCCCACCAGGCTCCCCCGTCCCTGGGATTCTCCAGGCAAGAACACTGGAGTGGGTTGCCATTTCCTTCTCCAATGCATGAAAGTGAAAAGTGAAAGTGAAGTCGCTCAGTCGTGTCCGACTCCTAGCGACCCCATGGACTGCAGCCTACCAGGCTCCTCTGTCCATGGGATTCTCCAGGCAAGAGTACTGGAGTGGGGTGCCATTGCCTTCTCCAATACCAAACATACAGAACATTTATTTGTACCCTCTTTTCTCCATGGCTGTGTCTTCTCTCAGATCTTTCAGTTCTTTGCTCAAATAGAATCCCATTTGAAATAATTTCCTGATTACCTTGTTTTAAAATGCACCCTCTTTAATAATCATTATAGGCATTGCTGCTGCTGCTGCTTCTGCTAAGTCTCTTCAGTCGTGTCTGACTCTGTGCGACCCCAGAGACGGCAGCCCACCAGGCTCCCCCATCCCTGGGATTCTCCAGGCAAGAACACTGGAGTGGGTTGCCATTTCCTTCTCCAATGCATGAAAGTGAAAAGTAAAAATGAAGTCGCTCCGTCGTGTCCGACTCTTCTCGACCCCATGGACCGAGGCCTACCAGGCTTCTCCATCCATGGGATTTTCCAGGCAAGAGTAGTGGAGTGGGTTGCCATTGACTTCTCCAATTACAGGCATTACCTTGCCCTATTTTATGCACAGTGTGATGTAACCTAATGTATGCATATTTATTTGTTTTTGACTATCAGACTCTGCTACCCTTCCACCCCAACACACACACACACACACACACACACACACACACACATACACAGAGGAATCTAAATCTACGCATGAACACAGATTTATTCTGCTTTTATTCATTCAACCAGTAATTACTTAGTGTCTTCTATAAGGCAGGCACAGTTGGGAAAATTAGTAATGTAACAGTTAAAAGAAACAAAATGAAATCAATATTCTGCCTACAAAGACTTTACATTCGAACTGTGCTCTGGCTTTGGTTGCTATAGGTCTTAGCTGCAGCGTGCAGGATCTTCCACTGTGGCACTTGGACTCCCTAGTTGTGGCACACATGGCAGGGAGGACTCAGCAGTTGTGGCACAGGCTTAGTTGCTCTGAGGCATGTGGGATCTTAGTTCCCTGACCAGGGATTGAACCCACGTCCTCGGCAGTGCAAGGCAGACTCTTTAACCAGTGGACCATTAAGGAGTCCCCAAAATGTTATTTCTCAAAGAGATGTTCTTGTACTGCCAAGATATTCCCTTTCAATCTCTACATTTGAAATCTACACATTTCTCATGATACGTATGAGAGGGGGAAGAATAACAAATCCATATATAACGCTTAAAGCTGAGAAATTAGCAATGCCACTGATAATTTAAAAATATTGCCCATCTAATGATTCATGCGTGAACATTATCTAAACAAACATCTTAAACTTGGTATTGTGTTCTCGGCTTGATTTAAATTTCGTGTTTCAACAAAGCTCAGATGATTGATTTCAAATCTGTAAGGGGCTTGCTCATTAAGGAGGAAACAAGGATCCCACATCTTTGATCGCCATCACCCTTCTCACCTTTTCAAGAAAGTATAGTAAGAAATCATCCAGGCTCATGTTATGTATGTATTTGTCGTGTCTGATTCTTTGTGACTCCATGGACTGTAGCCTGCCAGGGTCTGCTGTCCATGGGTTTCTCCAGGCAAGAATACTGGAGTGGATTGCCATTTCCTTCTTTAGAGGATCTTCCCAACCCAGGGATTGAACCCTGGGTCCCCTGCATTGCAAGCAGATTCTTTACCATCGGATATATATGTCTATGTATAAAGACTGTATTTTCAGCTCCTGTGACTAAGTACATGTGATTCTGAAAGTGACACATAATTGAATTTAAAGCCTGAGATTTATCTGTACATGAAGTATTACAATCTACGTTATTATACTGTCAAAATATGCACCAAGTGCTTACCCTAGTGCTTCACATAGAATAAATGCTCAATAAATAGCTCAATTTGTACTGTTTCTGGAGAGTTTTCCCTAACCAAGATACCATGTGTATTCCTCCTCTGCACGTTTGTAGAACTTCTGCTATATCATCTAGCATAAATTTCCCTATATTGCTTTTATGCAACTTTCTTTTGGAAAAGGTCCAAAATAAGTGATCACATGGAAATGATTTCTTGTTCAAGTTAGTTCTGAGGCAATTTTTCAGGCAGGAAAGGAAATGGTGCAATGATATTGACAGAAAGCATTGGCTGATTCATAATTTTACTAAGGACCAATCTTGAGCTCCATTGGTTATGGCCATTGGCGAATCCCAAGGAATCACATTGTGCTTTTTCAGCCCTCTCGGCATGTACATGTTGGACTAATTGAGTGCAAATGAAAGGACCCATTTGGAATGTATGCTCTCTTATCCATGGTATAATAATCCACTGGTAAAAATATACTCTAGGAGTGATCTGGCACCCAGACTTTATGAGTCCTGATTGGAAAAAATGACTAATTAATAAACTTTCCTTTTACAGGATACCCAGAGGAGGAACATAAATGTTAGTTTCCTTTAGAACTAGAATAGCGGTCCAATCACATTTTTATAACGGCACACAACAATTTCATTCTAACTTGTTATGCCTTTCTGTGATGCCTTTTTTTGGCCATTCCATGAAAACACCAATTTTTGAATGGAATAATTTTGGAACCAGTCTATTAGAGGCTTTGAAGCAGTGTGTAATAAATATTATTCACTAACTGAAAAGTAAGTATAACAACATATATTTTATTTCTGTAATAAATCCAGTTCACTAAAACTCCCCTTAAATGCAGGCACTGAAACTAAATAAGCAATTGTTACACATACACACACACACACACACGCATATGCACACACACACATACACACACTCATAAAATTGTAGATGTTAGATATGTTAATGGATAGTTAGTCTAGATAAATTTTCCATTGTCTTTGGGGTTGAGTTGATCTAATGAAAATTGTCAAAAGAACTGAAATGGATGCTGTAAATAGTCTAGCCATCCAAACAAATAGAGTGTAATTAGTTAGCATTAATAAAAGTTCCAAAACAAAATAAAAAGGAACATGATCTCAAGTAAGCTGATAGCAGAAATAGGATTTTATAAAAATCAATTTAACACTAATTAAAGTGGGTGAATCTCTTGGTTTTAAATAGGTTGCTCACTGTTTATTCTTAAATTCTCTCCTATTCCAAACCCCAACCCCCAACCTAACCATAAATGAAACCAACTCCAAAGGATATGGAAAAAATAGTGTTTTAATAAAGATAGTTTAAATGATAAAAGGATGTAAATATATCTTGAAAGTGAAAACTAAAATGCAGAGGGGAAAATCTGATTTTACAGAACTGCATAGTAATATAAAACCAGATTTGTATACTTATAAATATAAGTTGTGTGCATTATTCCTCTGCCAGGAAACTACATTAGACACATCTGTATAAAATATATTTCCAATTTAACCAGTCTGGAATGACCACATTCATTTTCTAGTTCATTGCAAGGGTAAGTAACATAATAAGCACAATGTATTCTCCAAATTTAATAATTTAACATGCTTGCTTAGTTAAGTTATTATTACCAATGTAATGTCTTGGGTTTTGTTTCTTTCTGTGTAAAATACCAAGCACATTGAAGATGCTTACAAACTGAGAATTAAAAGTTTATCTTCTTCAAACTGCGTTTGTGGAAACAGGATTTTTTTGCCATTAAAATCATTTTAATTTAAATAGAGTCCCATATTTGATAGTTAACCTTAAGCATGCAAACTTGTCTGAAAAGTTGAAATGCTCATCTTCTAAATGGAATAAAATCAAACTAAACAAAGATCTAAAAATAAGTATGTTAAGATGTTTATATAGAGAGAAAATCAACTTTATAAAGAGCATGCATGTGGTGTAATTAGAAAATAGGCTATGGTTGATGGAACACAGACACTATGGAGTTACTTTTTTAATGTGTATTTTTTAAATGCAGGAAATATATCCCACAGAGAGGTACTATGTCATTTCCAGAGGGGCTCTTTTGGGCTACAGCTGAAAAACCAATATTTAAATACATGAAATATGCAATACAACATGAAAAACAAATTAGTTGAAAACAGGTGTAATTTTCCCCGCCATATTCCTATTCTCAATTTTCAGTATTATATCAGAACTTAGTACAAAAGAGAAAGCCCATACATACTGAGATCCATTAATGGGAGTGAGAACAAAAGTGGGTATTCAATATTTTCTCCAAATTGTCTTATATTTCATACATTTGCAAACTCGTTCTTTTTGGAAAAAAAGTCAGATCAGATTCTCTTAACTTCATTTTACCACTTTCAGATCTTTGCTCAAATGCCACATTATTCCTGAGAACTTCCTGGATTCTGCTATTTAAAACTGTACCCACAGCACCCCATGGCATGATTGCCAATGTTTCTTTCTTTTTCTTTTCTCCATTACTTTTCTCCACTATCTATGCTGTTTATTTTCTAATTTACTAGTTTATTATTATCTCTCCCTGTTAACTATAATTAGTGTAATCATTCATTGGTTCAGATATCAATTAGGAACTTTACATTAGGAACTTACATTCCAGAAGTTTCTTATCATTTAGGTCAGATAAGCTTTGAAAATTTCTTCTTTATTTTGGAAATGTAAATCCTTTCTCCTTCAGTATATTTATCTTCCCATTATTTAGAATCTTTCTCCCCTTCCCGTCTGTAATCTCTTTTCTCTAAATTTTCCAGAGCCAAAGCTGGAAGACCATAGTTATTTCTTTATGTATAACCCAAAGGAACTATTATTTGTTACTGGAAATAAATCATGATTTGTTAAAACGTACAGCGATTTGTATATGCCTGAAATAGCAAGTGGATTGCAGTGCACTCTGTCACATGTTCTCATTGGAGGAACTTGCATTTGTCTTCAAGTTGTGATGGTCACATTCTTATCAAAAAGATTTTTAGATGACAATATTATTTAGAATTTGTCTCCCATCTTTTCTTAATTTAAAAGAAACTCTGTAGCAGTTCATCTAATTTTAATTCCTAAGCATATAGGAATGGCGATGACACTATCCTGAGCCAGAGAGACATGGGAAAGTGATTGTTATTTTGAGGATTCCATAAGAATTCATTTATGGTTTGTTAATCTAAGGAAACCAGATGTCTTTTTCTGGGTGAAAGGGTCCCAGAAGGATAACTACCCTATGGAAGGATATTGGAAGATTGCTATGTGCTTCATGTAATTTCTATAGACCAATCATGTTATGTAAGTGGACTTATATTGTCATATCTAAGCTTTGTGACTGCAAGGGGATCAAATCAGTCCATCTGAAAAGAAATCTGTCCTGAATATTCATTGGATGGACCGATGCTGAAGCTGAAGCTCCAACACTTTGGCCACCTGATGTGAAGAACTGACTCATTGGAAAAAAACCCTGATGTTGGAAAAGACTGAAGGCATGTGGAGAAGGGGATGACAGAGAATGAGATGGTTGGATGGCATCACTGACTCAATGGGTCTGAGTTTGAGCAAGCTCCCAGAGTTGGTGATGGACAGGAAGCCTGGCGTGCTGCAGTCCATGGAGTCAAAAAGAGTTGGACACGACTGAGTGACTGAACTGAACTGAAGCTTTGTAAATGTTTTGTATCTGTATGTTTTCAAATGATGTAATCTTCTATAATCCTTCATAGATGATCTGTGGCATGCCTGCATGTGTGGTCAGTCATGTACAAATGTTTGTGAACCCATGGACTGTATAGCCCACCAGGCCCCTCTGTCCATGGAATTTTCCAGGCAAGAAAACTGTAGTGGGTTACTATTTCTTACTCCAGGGGATTTTCCAAACCCAGGGATCGAACCTGCATTTCCTGCATTGGCAGGTGGACTCTTTATCACCGAGCCACCTGGGAAGTCCTATGGATCTCAAACTACTTGACCATGAGAACTTCTTTCAATGGCCATGACAGTCATCCTACATTTAGTGTTGAGAAGACAGCAACAGTCATGATTAACAAAGGAACAACTTCAAATGAATTTCAGGTTTACTAATTTTGACAATATGCACTCTTATGTGAAAAAAGCTGTGACATTTCTCTGTGTTTTATGCTATTTATTGAGACTCCTGTTAGGGTTTTTTATATGTTTGATTTGGGAATTAATACCAGAACCTTTTACTCCAGTGATCACTGTTCAGACCCTGAGGGCCACTCTCATTTGGTTTGAAATCTTGGAGAAATTTAACTACCAGGCCAGGTTTTCTGCAAGCAAAATATTTTTAAAGATCTCTTTGAAGTAAGTGATGCCCTCAGGTTTTAGCCTGGGTCAAAGAGAGCAGAACTAATCCTTCATCACATTTGAACTCCTGGCTGGAGTAAAGCACATATGTATTGAACATTCTATAAATGTCAGTACCAATCTCACAGTGTCGTGAATTGAGCTCCAAACTTCAAAGCTCTTAAAATAGTTTCGGGAAAATAGAAATTACTCATTAAGTTAACTATTATCATTGTTATTAGTATTATCACTGTTTCAAAAACTCAAGAGACAATAGAATTTTTGTCCATTTTACCAGGTAAAGATGGAAAGAGCCATCTTTATCTTGAGAATCTAAAACCCTCTTTCTGTTTCAAAGTGCTAAGGATACAAGAATTAATGAAACAGACACGGCTTCTGCTCTCAGAAGATGTCTCTGTCTCTGTGGGGCAAGGTGCCTAGCACCCATGGAATTGTGTAATGCAATTACAAGTGCTGTGGAGGAGAAATTTAGAGAACTACTAAGATGTATCACAGGGAACCTGGCCAAGATTGGAGGATTAAGGAAGACTTCTTGGATAAAGAGACACTTGAGATCTAAAGCATAAGTGGGAATTGAGTACTTACTTGTGAGTGGGGAGAGAAGGAGCATTCTGGGGCGGAGGCAGAGTGCTTGTACATGAGGATCCTGAGGTTGCACGAGAAACCGAAAGAAGGCGCATATGGTTAGACACCAGTCACCGGGGGAAAGCAGCGAAGACCAAGACTGGAGAGGAATGTTGGGGCTGTTCCTGACAAGCTCAAGTTAAGAATTTTATATTTTGACTTCAGGACAATAAGAAGATGTTAAAGAATTTCCAGTAAGACCTGAAAAGTACTGGCTTGATAATCACAACACTTTGTCATTCGTGTGGGCAATAAAGAGAAATTAAAACTAGTCCTGCTATCACTGATCCTTAAAGAGGCGCTCATATTTAAACATTTTGTGAACCATTATTGTAGATAATCTGTGAAGAGCTAAATATAATAATACAGGTTTTATTAGAACACAGTTATTCACCAAGTAGTAGCCCGTCTAATGTCTAGCAAATGTAATAGTTGTTTAGGTTATTGTCTACATTACTGTCTAGGTCAACACGTGTAAATGGTTGAAAGAGGACCCAGACTGCTGGTTTTCAAATCCCATTTCTGCCATCTATTCTTGGGTGAACTTGGGTGAGGGATTTTTTGTTGATCATTGTTCTCATCTGTAAAATTAGGTGAAAAACATTGCTTTAATAATTAAATAAGCTTAATATATTCCAAGCAATTTGACAAATTCCTGGCCCATTTTATGCTCTTAAAAATGTTGAGAGAGATACAATCATCTTTTATGGAGTAACTGGGGGACACTCAGCACTCTATTAGGTCTGTTAGAGCGTAAATAAGGGTGATTTCTAATTTATAGTAGTTTTGTGAGGCTAAAATGAAACAATATATATAAAGTGTCTGGCATGGGCATTAGCTCATAATGAACACTCAATAAATGTGAGAGCTTCAGGAAATTACAGAGGAGCTAATCTAAGGATGAGTGGGGTTTCTCCAGAGGGTCAAGAAAGGAAGGAAGAATCCAGTGTGTACTTGAATCATCCCAGAAGTTTATGTCTTTAAACATTTTCTTCATAAAGTTATCTTAAGAATGTTAATAAGTAGACAGCTGGGTTATGCAACAGACAGAATACAAGGTTAGGCCATCAGGAAAGCAGGAACATCAATATATAAAGAGAAAAGATATTTTTCTGGAAGGAATTAATTATTTAAATAACTATGATGAAATAATCAGTATGAAAAAAATAAGGTAATTTTTAGACTTACATTTATGTTGCAAATAATATGTCTGTCCCTGTCTCCCTCTGTATATTTTGTTTTGAATTTCTTATTCAAAGCACCAATATCTTCTCAATGTCTAAGGGTCTCTAAAGATTGTAATCTGACTCTGGAAAGTTAAAGTATTTGTTGCTCAGTCCTGTTGCAATACCATGGACTATAATCTGTCAGACTGCTCTATCCATAGAATTTTCCAGG
This sequence comes from Bison bison bison, assembly GCF_000754665.1. Lineage (NCBI taxonomy): Eukaryota > Metazoa > Chordata > Mammalia > Artiodactyla > Bovidae > Bison > Bison bison. Next base: position 9,272,431 of record NW_011495025.1, on the reverse strand, counting down.
CAAGAATCCTGGAGTGGGTTGCCATTCCCTTCTCCAGGGGATCTTCCTGACCCAGGGACTGAACTTGGGTCTCCTCCATTGCAGGCAGAGTCTTTACTGTCTGTGTCACCAGGGAAGCCTACAGACAGATGGATCACACAGCATCTGACCTACATCAAGTGACTCAAAAGGAGAATAAACCACGGCTGTGTTTGTGTAAGGATGATTCATTATCATAGAAATTTGTGAGTAGTATCTTCAGGGCACATTCTACAAACAAGATGTCAGCTGACCACATTCATTCATTCATAAATGTTAAATATTTATTAAATACCTAAAGTTTCAGTTAGGTCCCAGCAAGGAATGGGGAAGGTATACCAGCTAAGAGAAGATTTTGTAGAGAGATTTAGGCTGAGAGATCAAAGGAAAGAGGTTTGGGTGGTTCAAAACTAGAAGTTCAATGGGCTGCCCCATGGAAATGGATAGTGATCATGACTTTTGAGGAGAAGATGCCGCTCAGTGGTGATGCAGCCTTCAGAGCAAGGACCACACAGGAGTGGAAATTACAGAGGAGTTAATCTAAGGGTGAGTGGGCATTCCTTTATGGAAGGCTTCTGCCTTACAGGGTTCGGTGTCTCTGATGAGGCTCTGTGAAGCTGATGGTGGACTGTGGGAAAAAAACTGGAAACCAGAATGAAGTGCAACCAATGGAAAAACAAAGAAAGGAATTTGGTCCCCTCCATCTTTTGGCCTTCCAGTATCTCTCAAGGGCTCCTGATTAGCAACACCTCACAGGATCCTGCTGACAGTGGAGAAATACCGTTTGCCAAATCTCATGGAGCAGAATTAGGGTAGATTTGGAGTTGAGGGGGAAAAGCTAAAAATCCAGCAGACCTACTAGGTGCCACAAATCAAGCTGAAGCCACAGCTGTGAGCACAGCAAAGTCTCCACTTTCATAGAATGTATATTCTAGAAACGATAATAAAGTAAAAGAATAAATAATAGTATTCCACTTAAGTATACATTCTGGAAGAAGATAAAACCAAGATGGAGCTAGAGAGTGGCTGGTGGGGTCGTGGAGGAAGGCTATATTAGAAAGGTGGCCTGAGGAAAGAAGGATGGAATGGAGTTCACAAAGATGAGAAGCTCCACAAAGAGCTAATGTGATCACGTTTCCAGCAAAAGAAATAGCAAATAGGACTGTAAGTCAGAGGTATTTTGTCACGGAGAAGATGGCTGGAAATGCAGACATGAGACAGATTGCATGGACCATGAAATTAGGTTTAACTATTCCAGGTGAAATGGGAAAACACTGGAGAATTTTAAGCAATCTAATTTGTGTATTGAGAAAGTCATTCTGTCTTCTGTGTGGAGAATGGACTGCAGACGAACAAGACAGCTCATAAATGCTCACCGACGTGGTTAATTTGGCTTGTCCTGAGTTTAAAAAATGAAGCAACAATCAAACATTGGTAAATTTCTAATAAATATCAATTTCTGGCCTCCATTGGATTATCTGAAGATCTAGAGTTCCTGGGCTCACAACATCATGACCTGGTGCCAAGTGGTCACTGCCTCTCTTGAAAAGGCAGTTTGCCATACCCACTCACCTCTCACTTTATCTCCAACAAATCTATTTTTTTTCACTAATACTAGTTGCCTGAACCATATCATTTCAATTTGTGACTTTCAATCTTTTTTCTTGACCTTGAGCAAATATCCTCTCCCACTTATTTATAGTACTTTATTTTCCTTCAGTCCTCAGGTGTACAGCATACAAAATATGTAACTGTTGATTAGGAAATGCCCTCACCATTGGTCCAGGTGTGGGCTACTCATATTTAGACAATGGAGAGCAAGAGCATGAGCAAAATTCCAAAACATGCTTCCCTTTTTCATCATTCCACTTCTAGCTTGTTGTCTCCTGCCCCAGACCAGAATAGATCCTTTCCCCCAGACCAGAATAGATCCTTTCCCCCAGACCAGAATAGATCCTTTCCCCCAAATCCAAATTCAAACAAAAACAAAGAGTGGTGTTCTCTCAGTCTTCCATTTTTCAGTCTATGATCTCAGAGAGAATTAGCATTCACGTAAGTCAGGAACTGGGCTTCCTGGGTGGTGCTAGTGGCAAAGAACCCTCCTGCCAGTGCAGGAGACTTAAGAGACATGGGTTCGATCCCTGAGTCAGGAAGATCCCCTGGAGAAGGAAATGACAACTCACTCCAGTATTCTTACCTGGAGAATTTCACAGACAGAGGAGCCGGGCAGACTATAGTCCATAGGGTCGCAAAAGAGTCAGACATGACTGAAGAAACAGAACCTTGTAACACACGAACACTTGATGATTTTACAAACATAAAGTTAGCATCCTACAGAGCTGTTTTAACACATGATCAAAGGGAATAACTGTTTCCTTTCAAAAAATATTTTTTAAAAGACTTTGCCCTTTTGCAGACCTGTTGGCTATTAGGTATTTTCCAGCACACAGATTTCAAAGTACATAAAACATAAGACTTTGCTTGCCTTTTAGATTTCACTAATTTATGGAAGCGTAAACACAATTAGAAAGGTCCTGACATTTTAACAGTAATGTTCATGTGTTTGAGATTATGATTTAATCCATATATTCTTCAGTTCATCAAGCATTATATACTTTCTACTAATTTTATAGTCCTCTATAAATTAATTATTTAGAAGGTATCGCATCCTATCCACAATGGAAATATAACTTGGATAACATAACTTGATAAAAGCAATTCATGACAATATAAGTGTCCAAATTATATCTTGGACAAAACAATGTAATATTGCTATTACATGTGCAAAGATGTTTGTGAAATTCATCATTATGGTCAATGTACTTTATGTATAATATAACATGGCTGTTTGAACAAAGCAATGTAGCAAGTAAATAATACACATTGCAATTTCATTCTCTTAACTTTTGAGTAATACTTTTCAGTAATTTGCAAAGCATCTGAGGAAATTTTTATTCTCCCCTACTCCCAAATGCTTTCTTCAAATAGATTATTTAGAGGAAGTGGAATTTATTTTAAGCATCTTCTATATAGATTTAATATTTGATTTATTATTCTGTCTCTTTCTATCATTAAGTAGAGTTCCAAAAAAGATAATTCAAGTGATGGGGTTTGTTATGAGCAGTTTATAATCTCACTGTTTATCTATAAATCAAGGACTGTAACATGAAAAGTCAGAAATCAAAGCTGTCCTGTTCTAAAAATAAAAATCTAAAACTATGGCAAGCACTAAATTCAAGTAATATAGTTTTTTCTAATTCTTTTATAGTTCAAAATGAAAAATAAGAAAGATTTTCACTTCTTCAGGATATGCTTATTCATTTGAATCTCCAGAGATTGATATAATACATAAAAGGTATTAAGAAGCAGAGATGTCACTTTGCTGAGAAAGGTCTGTGTATTCCAAACAAAGAAGTGATGTTTCAAACTGTGGTGCTGGAGAAGACTCTTGAGAGTCCCTTGGACTGCCAGGAGACCAAATCAGTCCATCCTAAAGGAAATCAACGCTGAATATTCACTGGAAGGACTGGTGCCGAAACTGAAGCTCCAAAACTTTGGCCACCTGATGCAAAGAGCTGACTCATTGGGAAAAACCCTGATGCTGGGAAAGTGAGGGTAAGAAAGAAGGGGGTGAGAGAGGATGAGATGGTTGGATGGCATCACTGACTCAATGGACATGAGTTTGAGCAAACTCCAGGAGATAGTGAAGGACAGGGAAGCCTAGCCTGCTGTGGTTCATACAGTTACAAATAGTTGGACATGACTTAGCGACTGAACAACAACAACAACATTCAATAAGTATTAATGGAATGACTATTGAATACAAGTGTCTTGAATGCTTTTACAAGTTACTATAGTGTGATTACTATAAAGTGGAAATAGATAGGTATTAGAACTCACTGAGGAATATCAACATTGGCGTCAGCAAAACTTGGGGAATAGTTTATTGACTCAGGTTTTTAAATATTCTTAAAGTTATTTAGATAATTGGAAAGTCATGGAAAAAAAATAATTCAAAAAATAAACCAAAGTCGAGGGCACTGTTTCTTCAAATGTAGTTTTAGATTGTTTCTATTTGCAGTTTCATCTTCTGCTGCTGCTAAGTCACTTCAGTTATGTCCGACTCTGTGCGATCCCATAGACAGCAGCCCACCAGGCTCCCCCGTCCCTGGGATTCTCCAGGCAAGAACACTGGAGTGGGTTGCCATTTCCTTCTCCAATGCATGAAAGTGAAAAGTGAAAGTGAAGTCGCTCACTCGTGTCCGACTCTTAGCGACCCCATGGACTGCAGCCTACCAGGCTCCTCCATCCACAGGATTTTCCAGGCAAGTGTACTGGAGTGGGGTTCCATCACCTTCTCCGAGTTTTATCTTCAGTTCTGGTTAATTATGAGAATGTAGTCAAGAAAGAGAGGAGGCAGGAAAATAAAGGGGCCATGCATCCAGCCAGATGAGGAATGGTAGAAGGTATAGACACTCAAAGCGTTACCCTTGACCAGCACTATCATCAACACCAGATAACTTGGGGATACAAATTAGTGGGCCCCTCCCCAGACCTACAGAACTGCAGCTCTAGAGATAGGTCCCTGCAATGCATGTAACCAATCTTCCAGGTGATTTTGAGGAACACTGGCTTAAGGAATTGAAATGGTGATGCCAAGGAAATAAAATTGAGGCAAGAGGAGGTACAACTGAGAAACAATTCTACTAGAGGAACTAGACAAATTCTGAATAATTCCTGAGAGAATCGTAAGTCACAGTGATTGGAAGTAACTCTCAGCATGGCAGATTTTGACTCATGATTTGGAAAGGATTTATTGACTCCCATTTGTACAAGTGTGTGCTCAGATGCTCAATCGTGTCCCACTCTCTGGGACCCCATGGGCTATAGCATACCAGGCTCCTCTGACCATGGGACTTTCCAGGCAAGAATACTGGAGTGGCTTGCCATTTCCTTCACAGAGGATCTTCCTGACCCAGGGATTGACCCCTGCATCTCCTGTGTCTCCTACATTGCAGGCAGATTCTTTTCCTCTAGCACCAACTGGGAAGCATCTGTACAAGGTTCCCTGTTAAGTTCTAGAAAGTAAACAAAACAAACAAAAAAAATTTATGTTTCTGCCCTTATGGAGCTCTCTGTCTTTTGTGAATGAGAAATTAATATTTATCCAAGCTGTGATGGGAAAATTGAGGAGAGACTTTTCTGTCAGATTAACCTGACAGGTGAGAGTTCACTAAGGAGGTGGCACTTGAGCTGAGCTTGATGGACTGGCTGCAGCAGACTAGAGTAAAATGGATTTCAGTAGAATTAGAGCTGCTGAAAGGTAAAAGTGAGAGAATAGAGAGGAAGAGAGGGAGAGAGAGGATTGCCTATCATGATTTCAAGTTGCCTTATCACAGGAGGTATCAGGAGGAAGCTGAACCTCTGTTTCATATGTTGAAGAAGAAATTCTTGCTTTTAGTTGGGTGATGTACTCAATGCCATTATGTCACTTCTAAATTCAGATTCTCAGTTTCTATTAGCACTAAGCAAGAAAGTAAAGCACACTAACATTTACCTTTGAAACCCCTTCTTTAAAATAAAGCCTTTTCTCCCTTTAGTAATATTCCATCTTTCTCACTTTTGCCTTCCTCCTTGTCCAGCTCCCCAATCTCCTTGCTTCTCATTGGCTCAGTCTTCCCTTATCCAGTCTTCTACCACTGACAGCCGTTTCTAGGGACTGATAGTTGATGTAACGGTGGAACACTATGCCTTACTCCATCCCTCTCTGATAGTGTCATTTGGCAGTGACTCTTCAACAAGGAGACATTCTTAATACAAAATTTTGCATTTTATTGGAAATACCTGAAACAGTCTGGCAAGTATGTGCTAGACAATTTTACCCAGTGGTTTTAACTGAATGTTCCTTAACCAACTAGTCTTCTTTCTAACTAGTTCACCATTATTGTAAAAAAAAAAAAGTGTAACTGAAAACAGTTTTAGAAATTATTAGAAGTGGAGTAAAAATGACCAGATCTTCATTCCTCATCCTGCTGTGTGGACGCCAAGAGACACTTCTGTAATATGATTCCATTTGGACAGACAGGAGGGCAGACATACTAAAACTGTATTAAAAAGTTTGATAATTTGCTGGCATTACTATTATTTTTCCTGATCCAAACGTAGCAGTCAATTTAAAATCGATAAAAAAGTTCTAAGAAAGTAGCAACGACACCATGACACCAGCGTGTGCTCAAGAAACAAAACTGTGCATTTCATAGGTTACTGTCAACTGTAACCTGTCTGCTTCCTTTTAAACAATCCCTTTTCAGACACCAGAATCCAGATTTTTTTAAAAAGCTGAAATATCCTTGAATTAAATACACACACACACACTTTTGTAGTCTTCTTTTTTAGTGCTAGGACTCTTACCCTTCTTTTCTGTCCCACTCATTGGTTATTCTACTTGTCTGCATTTATGAACTGATTACATGTTGAATTCTCAGATCTAATTCAGCTCTCACAATATCGTGTCTGCTCTTGTCCTGCTATGTCCTAGACATACGTTTCAATCTTCCAAGGGTAGGGGTGAAACTGGGTGATATTTTGTGTGTGAATATGTCTCTAAGTTTGGAGAGATATTTAGGGAGAGAGAACTGGACCTCCAGAATGTTCTAGTGATTACATAAGGACCATGAAGTAAGTCTCTGAACTTTTCCAAACCTAGAACCTACACAGTACATGGAAGAAATGAATTCAAATCCATGTTCAGAAAATTATTTTGCTACATACTATGTCCCCTGGGCAAGTTGCTGAGTCTTTCTGAGACTCAGTTTCCATTTCCAGTTTCAGCTTTATCACCTATATTTGGAATCCTAAAGAAATCATGCTAGTTTAATCATACCAGGAAAAGTAAGTTTTAGATTTAATCATTTAAGTATTTATAATCCTTTGAGGTATAAGGCTATGTGAAGAAATCATTAAATTCCTTGGGCAAACATGATGTAACATGGTTCATAGTTAACTTGTAAAAATCATGGGAAGAAAATTGCTCTTTAAGAAAGCAGTATCCCAAGGGATACATATTAAAGAAATGAGCCAGGTATTCCAGATTTCCACAATATAAATTATAATCAGTAAGAAAAAGTATAATTTTATCCTTCCCTGGAACCATTTTAAGTTAGAACCAATGTAGCCATGCAAATTGCTGATGATGAATTTCTTGCTTATTTAATAACATAGAGCAATACTTCAAGGCTTCACTCAGCAGCCAGATCAAATCACATGCCTTTTCACACACCTATCCTATCACTTGACTCCTTACAAAACCAATTTTGAGAAAAAAGCTCATTGACAGGCACACACAAATTCATATGTGTGTGTGTATGTGTATACACGTACATTTATGTGATTTGACTTGAAAGCCAAAAATACAGACTAGATCTGGCCTAATTTTGGCTTGAAATAAACTGTGAAATGATCTTGCCACTATGAAAGTATATGTGTCATATACCGTAATTTAAACTCCTTAGCTTTTAAGCTCATTAACTTTTAATTAAAAATTAAATTTCTGATTCTTCTAATCTTTTGTAAATACGGATGGACAGGGCATTCAAGAACAGCATACATGTACTTAAAACCATTTCCCTAGTATTTTATTTTGCTTTCATTCAAAGATAAATGTTTCAGAATAAAAGCATTCATAAAGAGGCTTGTTCTTAACATTTAAACAACTCAGAGGGGGTTGCAAAATCTGAAGAGACTGCCTCCACAGCAATTTCTGGGCAACCCTTTGCAGACCGTAAACATGTATTGGTATTTCCCACATAACCCAAAGGCTAGTATTTACCGTCAGTTAACAAGAAAAGACCCCAAACCACATATTACATTTTATAACTTTTCAATGTTCACTATAAATGAGAAGCAGAGTCCTATTTCATGCAAGATTGGTGTGTGCCCAAGCTCAACCCTTGCCAGAATTTGAAGACTAGATTGGCTGGTGCACAAATCTGCCTTCTGCTTTCTTTTCTGTTAAATGAAAAATTAAATGAATGGGTGCAGTTGTAAATGCTGTCAACAGTATTTGTGCTGTGTTTTTCAAATACAGTAGCACCATTGTTTGAGTGATTTATCTTCTAATTATTTGCCAAAACGATGTGATTAAATATCATGCTCCATCATGGGTTTCATGTAAATAGGCTAATTAGTCCCACTCCAGCTCCAAAGGTCACCTTCACAGAGCTTCTGGATTCTGAGGAGAGATCACTCTTTTCTTTGCCTCTTAATAGAAAGGCTACTTCTTTTTCTTTTATCCTATGTGAGATTTATGGCCTTCACTTCCAGCCCATAGGGTAGAAGATCAGGCTACATGCTTTCATTTATTCTTGAAAATTATTGCACATTCTCTACTTAAACTGCCTTGCCCTTCAAGATGCCATAGGTGGAGTCACATAGCTCTGTATTAACATTTGGAAATGGCTTTTACCTTTCAGGTCATTTTACGGTGTCATTTCAGTGAGTTACCCATTTGGAATTTTACTTAGCTGAATGGATAAAATACTTTCTTCACTGGTACAAAGTAATTATTTTGATTTAGATATAATGAGTACATTAAGTTTGCAAAGTTTCTACTCAATTGTTTTTTCCCTTTTACTAAGTGTATGTGTGGGGGCGGGTGCTGCGTCCCAGGTGGTGCTGGTGGTAAAGAATCTGCCTGTCAATGCAGGAGCAAGAGACACAAGTTCTATTCCTGGGTCGGGAAGATCCCCTGGAGAGGGGCATGGCAACCTACTCCAGTACTCTTGCCTGGAGAATCTCATGGACAGAGGAGCCTGGCAGGCTAGGGTCAATAGTGTTGCAAAGAGTCAGACACAACTGAAGCGACTTAGCCAGCATGCACAAGTGTAGTGACAGGGTAGTGATGGTAGAGGAGAATTGATTCCTTAAAAATGATCAATATAATACATGACCCTGAGCACCTCAGTGAATTATTTGAAAAGCTGTAGGGAAGGAAATGGCAACCCATTCCAGTGTTCTTGCCTGGAGAATCCCAGGGACGGCGGAGCCTGGTGGGCTGCCGTCTATGGAGTTGCACAGAGTCAGACACGACTGAAGCGACTTAGCAGCAGCAGCAGCAGCAGGGTAGATCTGCCTGGAGAAAGCAATGGCAACCCACTCCAGTACTCTTGCCTGGAGAGTCCCAAGGATGGAGGAGCCTGGTGGGTTGCAGTCCATGGGGTAGTGAAGAGTCAGACACAACTGAGCAACTTCCCTTTCACTTTTCACTTTCATGCCTTGGAGAAGGAAATTGCAACCCACTCCAGTGTTCTTGCCTGGAGAATCCCAGGGACGGGGGAGCCTGGTGGGCTGCCGTCTATCGGGTCGCACAGAGTCAGACGCGACTGAAGCCACTTAGCAGCAGCAGGGTAAATCTGTAGAATCAAGCAGGAGAATGTCATGAATAATTAAGGAGGGGGGCTTATATGCTACATCGGATTAAATTCTTTAAACCTATCAAATACAAGTTCTCCTTTTAGCTTGTAAACTTCTTTCAAATCAGTTTTTAATTTGCAACATACTCCTATCACATGTTTGTTTTTTTAAAACAAACAGGTCAAAAAGACTAAAATTTAGCAAGCTGTATATAAAGGGAAATACAGACACCAGTCTTCCCTAGTTGGATTCTCCTCTCCTTCAACTGTGTGAGTCTTTCAATTCAAAGCAAAGTCAAAGGTTCTTATTAGATATATTTTGACTTTTATTTTACTGGAAGCAGATCGAGCCTCTCAGATGTGCTCAAATCTGTAAAATAAAGCTTATCGAAAGGTAAATAATGTAGTTACTTTTATTCTGAATTTGTTTTAATCTAAATTGCCTCCAGCTATGCCTCCAGATAAAATTTATCTTATCTTTTTGCACAAAGCCAAATGATCACAGCCCAAATCTCAAGAATCTTTTAAGCTTTTATTATTGTTATTATTGTTTTTTCTAAGTCATCCAGAGGAGTGAAGGTCTCTGCAAAGCTCACTTAGTGATTCGAATGTTAAGTTCCTCTGATTTGGAAAGAGCAGAGTAAGCAAAACAATAAAAGAAAACATCAGTGAAAGCTTTGGGCTTCATCATCCTTTAGAGGGTTTTGAAAGGCAGCAAGACTGATTCCAGTTCAGCAAGAATTTGTTTATTTTGCTTATCTCTGGACAAAACTAATAGTCTTAATGGTTTTCAAGAGCCTTAACTGGTTCTGGGTTGATGCGGCCATTTGCAGATTAATGTGCCTATTTGCAAATGATCATATTTCCACAAATCATTTGTAACATATACACTGTAGGTTGTTACAAGATTTGCAGTCTAGTGAAATAAATACCATCCACTTTTAAATCCTCAGTGCCTATTGTCATAGCATCAAGCAAACATATGTGAATGCCTTTTCAAGTTTTGCGCTCAGTGACAGATATCTCTGTGTACCCATGGGCAGTGCAGGTAAAAACTACACACAAATTAAAAAGAACCATAATTCCTTAATTTGATGACATTCAGTTCAATTTGAAATTTCACAAAGTTTAATCAAATGAATATAAAGAAGTGGAAAATACAGTGCAGAGGAAACATTGAATGAACTGGAACATTTTGTTTACATACAGTTAAACTATCCTGGTGTTTCAGAGGGCTTCTCTGGTGGCTCAGACAGCAAAGAATCTGCCTATAATGCAAGAGCCCAGGGTTTGATTCCTGGATCAGGAAGATCCCCTGGAGAAGGAAATGGCTACACACTCCAGTATTCTTGCCTGGAGAATTCCATGGACAGAGGAGCCTGGGGGGCTACAGTTAATGGGGTTGCAGAGAGTCGGACACAACTGAGCCACTAACACTTTCATTTTCAAACATACATAACTGATGACTTGAAGTGAAGTGAAATGAAGTTGCTCAGACTTAAAGTGAAGAATCCAATATTTATGTAGTACTTGGGTCCCACTCCTCTGAAATAGCTAAGACTTCTGCCCTCAATGCCGAGATTCAATAAGTAATGTTGTAGACAAGTGATTCAAAATCTTGGCCACTCGTGAGATTTACTGTGGCAACTTTTGAAAGTCTACTGGTACCTGAGTCCCATCAGATACACATGAAATATCTGGGCCCTAGAATTTGTTTTTATTAATAAAAGAGGGTTAGATCAATGGTTCTCATACATTATTTTATGTTTCTTGGAAGCCTTGTTAACATAAATTGCTGGGGCTCAACTCAGTTTTTGATTCAGTAAGTCTCCGATGGGATTCAAGAGTCTACAATTTTAATAGGTTCCCAGGTCATGCTAGATGATGCTAATACTGTTGTTCCAGAAATACCATGCTTTGAGAACCACTGTTGTACATAACTGACTGAAAAACCACATAAAACCTAGACATAGTAATCACATATATTTTGGAGGATTGGAAAAAAAACCCCAAATTCCCTGCCCCCAGATGTAACAAAATGTTGAAAAGAAAGCTTCTGTTGAAATCTCAAAAATGATAGTGGTCAAAGAGACTTTAACCTGAAAAAGACAATTATGAAGTAATCACACAACTCTTAAACCCTTGCCTGCATTGAGAGTAAAAAGGCTGAAAGAAGATTTTAAAATATTTCTTTGGAGAGAGCCATACTATAAGACTTAATCCTCACCTTCAAGGAGAGAGTTTAGTGGTAACTGTTCTACTGGGAACATATTTCCTGGTTTGCTCCAGACTGAAGAGTTTCTCAGGACAAGAGAGCTTTACTGCTAAGAGCACAGACAGTCCTAAGAAACTAGGATGGTTGGCCACCCTCCTTCTGTGTCCTCATGTCAATCCTACCTAACGAAAGCGCTTGCAGGGATAAAGACATATCTGTAGGAGACCACAGGTGTCTTGAGTAAGCCTCCAGCCCGATAGATAAGCCAATGGGTAAGCCAAGGGGGAGTTGACAAATTTGGGGTCAGCTTGTATTCCCAGAGTTATGGTTAAGTATGCAGAAGCTTTTCTTGTGGACAAAATATGAGCACATGTGAGAGAGCCAGTGGGAGTCACATCAGGTTCTGACCAAAAGAACTTCCTGAATGGGTGAATGCAGTGGTAAGCAGAGAAGGAATGGCTGGATCTAGGAATGACAGGAGTTGACAATGAGCTCTAGGAAGGTAAATCACTAAGATTAAAGAACTGTAGGTATGAGGAGAAATGATGGAGAGGAGGAGGAGGCTCTGAATCACTCATGAAAATTCCCACAAGAGGGAGAGCTTTAGATACCTGCCATGCTCAGGGAATGCAAGTGCATCTCACTATTTTGAGAATGGCACAGCTCCATTCTTATCCTTCCAGCCCACAGACGGTCCTAACTGAAGGATGGGAGAACATGCTACTTTAAGTCAAATATGGGTTTTGATTATTATATAAAACTGTACATTTTGTATCACTGAACAGAAAATTCATTTGTGCTCTTAAAGTAAATTTGTCATTTAAGAATGGTTGAAAGTCATGAGACAACCTGAATTGTATTCAGAACAAAGGAAGAAATTTTTCCATTTGACTAATTTTAAGGTAAAGTGTAGTAAAAAAGGGCTCTACAGTTTTATTCCATGAGTTCTTCTTGTCCAGCATATTGATTGTACAAATATACATTTTTTTAAGAAAAGGAAAACAGATGTATAGATGTATTGGTTCACTAAATGGAAAGCTAGCATTATTTCTAGCTAGGTTGAAGAGGATTAAAAAAAGTAGTATCAGTGATTTTCAACTCTTGGTTCTTTTTTTTCCCCTCTGATGGTGGAATTCTAAGGCATACTATCCCTACCCAAGTTAAGATGTTCAGAAGTTTTAGCTTTAAATCATCTTTGTGAATCAATTCCAGAACTATTCTCAGAGGTCCCTGACTGGTCCAACTTGTTCATTATTATACCAACTATTATTAAACAAATTCAGTGTATTCAATGGCCAGTCCTGGGCCCCCTAAATTGGGGAAGGGATTTGATCAGCTCTAAATAAGCCATATAGACAGGGGATTCTTTTAACAGAAGAAGAGTGAAGAAGCAAAAGGTTACTGGACAAGCAAAAAAATTATGTTGTTGTTGCAGTCTATACTGTGTTAGTACTTAGTAGTTGCTCAATAAAATTTTGGTAGATAAATTAGTCATCTATAAGCATCTCTTCTTTCCTTATTTCCAGTGAAATGCTCCTAGATTTCTTTAATGAGTAAGTGTGTTTGGATTATAATGTTGAACTTCAGGCTTATAATTTTTATATCACAAAAACTTTTCAGCTATTAGTATGTAAGATTAAGCAATAGAAATTTCCCAAAGATGCCTTATAAATCTCCTAAAATTCTTAATTCGCTTAGTCTCTTCAGCACGTTAGTTGCTTTCTTTCACATGCAATTAATGTTACATTTCTGTTAAATGTAGCATTAAATACATTACATTTTAAATTACATTAAAGGCAGAACTTTTCAGACCTTCAGATCTAGGAAGAGAATGGGAGAGAAGATAGGTGACTTCCTAGATTATGGTACTTTGTGTAAAAGTGTGACATTACTGAGCATCCATTAATAATGGAAATTACTCTTAAGAAGAAACTGGAAGGAGTTTGAGCAAGAAACAGTTGTGGCCATTTGGAATTCTTTCAAAAGACATTGATGAGTTCTTCTCATTAGCTAGCAAAAATCTCTTTTTATGGATTATATGATTATTCTCTAGTGACTTGATCAGAACTTGAACATAATTTTGTACTACAGGCAGAGAATCAGGAGCATGTTTTTAAGCAGCCACTCTAAAAATTGGACTAGTGATGTAATTAAAACCTTGACTACTGCTTGAACTAATCTTCTAACTGTGACATTCAAATGATAAGAATCATCCTTAATTAAGTGCTTAATTAATGGAGAGGGAGTAAACATTTATTTTGCTCTGGGGAGTATATGTATGCATGTATTTTTTCCTGAGTTCTGGGCATGGGCTTTGGTCAGGTAAGGTAGCTAATACTCTGGCCTCCTAATGCAAAGAACTGACTCATTGGAAAAGACCCTGATGCTGGGAAAGATTGAAGGCAAGAGAAGAAGGGGATGACAGAGAATGAGATGGTTGGATGGCATCACTGACTCGATGTACATGAGTTTGGACAAGCTCTGGGAGTTGGTGATGGACAAGGGAGCCTCGTGTGAGTTAGACACGACTGAGCAACGGAACTAAACTGAACTGAATCGATACAATGATAGGTAAAAAGGTAGTAATATTATTTAATCTTTGATTACACTTTCAGTATTTGTTTCCTAGGGCTTCTATAACAAAATACGATAGACTGGCTGAGTTAACAGAGATTTTCTTTTTTTTCCCCCCACGAGATTCTGGAGCTAAAAAATTAAGATGTTGCAGGTTTGGTTTCTTCTGAGGTCTCTCTCCTTGGCTTGCAGGTTGTTGCCTTCTTGCTTTCCTTATATGGTTATTCCTCTATTGTCTCTGTTGTTGTGTCCTAATCTCCTCTTCTTATAAAGCCACCAATCATATTGAATTTTACCTTAATCACCTGTTCCAAGGTCCCATCACCAAACAGACACATTTTGAGATACATATATGAATTTTCAGCTCTGTTGCTTTCTAATTTATAAAGAATAAAGCTCTGAAGATTTGTAGGAAAAGCTGCTTGTTCTTGCTTCAGAGATGCTATTTGGCAAATTATTCATATTATCCACTTTCCACTGATGAGAAAACTCAGACTTTAGAAGTTGAGAGTGTTATCCTGAGTCACTGGATGGCCAACAAGCTGAACTTGCATTAAAATTTAAGGTTTTCTGTAACTGTACCTTCTATTCCATTACCACACTTTCTAACTCTCTATTTCAGCTGAAGGAATTATAATACAACATTGAAGTGCAAAATGAAGAAGGAAAAAGAGTTGGGTAAGACAGGATAAATGCTACCACATGGAATGCCATTTTGTGTAAGAATGGCCCAGAAAACAGAGTGCTGATAAAAGAGGAAGTAGCCTTTTCACGTGACTGAGTGTAGAGGCTCCTATCTGTTAGTTCATTAGTCAATAGGTCCAATGTGGTTCATTTACTCCAACTTTTCAGGCCAAAAAAAAAGCCCAATTTAAAAAGTTGGTCACATCCCAAACCATAACCTGTTCATTGTATCTTTATGATCAGCACCATCTTTTGGTCTAGTACATTTAACAATAATGACAACAAAAATAAATATGGAAAGAAGAGAGGTCCCCATCTGCACACGGTTCACATATGAGCTGCTATGTTCTTCATAACACATTTTTAGAGCCTTGCTTAATAGATAAGTTATATCTGTATACTTGCCAAATAAAAATGCAATATCCTGAATAAGTACAAATTCAATTTACCTTGTATTGTATGGGAAAGAGGGCTCCCCAGGTGGCGCTAGTGGTAAAAAATCTGCCTGCCAATGGAGAAGATAGACACGGGTTCGACCTCTGGGTCGGGAAGATCCCCTGGAGGAGGGCATGGCAACCCACTCCAGTATTCTTGCCTGGAGAATCTCATGGACAGAGGAGCCTGGTAGGCTATGGTCAATAGGGCTGCAAAGATTCAGACGCAACTGAAGTGACTTAGCATGCACTCACACACGTATGGGAAAGAAAGTAGAAACCACCTTAGACGGGGGTTGTTATGAAGAACTTTCTGCTTCTGTGTTTTTAATATTAAAATTCCTGAAATTTTGGACACTTGGACTAATCATATATGAAAAAAAGATGAGTCAGATGTGACAAATAATTTTTCAGACAACTCCTTTTTTTGTTGTTGTTTTATGAGGGGATAAACTAATCCCCAAAATGGGGGAAATGCTAATATTTTCTCTTTAACTCATCTTTAACTTTTAGAAATATAGCACATTTGTAAGGTGGGATGAAGTCTGGCTTTTAATAAAATAAATAATAGTAGCACAAAGCAGGAAGTTCATGAGAAATTAAGACACAAAGTCTGAAGCAGGTCAAGGGATAGATAATAGATTGCAAGGTTAGACAATAAATCTTACAGCTTCCAAGCTGGCCGCCAGAAAGGATGTAGCAGGTTATGAAGCAGAGGCCCAGGAAGAACAATATTCCTTGCTGCAATCAGGGAAAGAGAGGATAGTAATTATGTGCATATGTTTGTGTTTTACAGCGTTCTGATATTAATCAGTGTGTATATCTATATATGTAAATACCAGATCAATGAAAACCCCTCCATGTGTGTGCATTTAGCTTCATGCACCTCTTTAGTTAGATTTATAGATAAATATACACAGAAAAGCTAATTGAATATGAATGAGAATCTAGGTTAAAGTAACATGGATCAAAAACTAGCTGCCACAGATTTGGAACTCAAGCACTCAGTGCCTACAAGTTGTAGGGTTTTTCTCACTATATTATTGAAATTGGGAGTTGGTCCAAAGCATAAACAATAAAGGACTGAATTACTGCAACACGATCTAGTTGGAGACACTCAGAAGGCCACCCAGAAGCTCTTGTTGATGTAGGAATCAGTCCCCTAAGGAGCCCAGCAACTCCCAAATGGCTCTTGTGGACGGGGTGACTCCCAGAACCTCCTTCTTATTCCTCAGGACTATATGAGGTTTGGAATCCAGCACCAGAGAACCCATGCTGGGTAATGTGCTGAAATAGATCTCTGGGAATATGAAGAGAATGGAGTAAATGAACTCATGTATCTTATATTCTTATCTTCATGAATCCTTGTATGATACCCTCCTTCCTTGAGAATACAGTTTGGTGATCTAATGTCTAAATTTCTTTCTTTTAGGAATGAGATTGTCTTCTTTGTTTCTCCCTCTCTTGCCCTCATACACATTTTTTGCACTGATCAAATTCCTAAATGAGACTATAACGTGGAACACTCTCAAAAAAGAGATCTTTCTTAGCAACCATTTCTACATTAGAACCACATGAAATAACATCTGTGCACAGAAGATGAAGACCATTCTGTAGAATGTGGAGGATTTTGAGTAGCTGAGTTCATTTACTGACTGGTTGAGATGATTTAGCGATATCATTGCACCTTGAAAGCAGCTTCTCCGGGCTTATTTCATGTGGTGGAGCTCATTAGCTTTGTCAGTTACTTTGGAGGTATGTGCACAAAACCTGTTTTATATTGTGGGGAGGCCTCAGGAAATAGTCCTTTGCAACTCTTATTCAAAACACGATTTTGAAAATGTAACACAAAATGTGTGCTATATTTACTTAACATGATTGTGATTGGTCTAAAAATACACACAGATTTTTGTAAGTACATTTTTTCTTATAGTTTAATGTAACTTACAATGCAAAATACTTTCTATATCTCTGTTTCTACCCTCCTCCCATCCTTTATATATCATCAGGATTTGATTCAATGATTCAGAGGAAATGCAAACTTTGTTAGTTTATACAATAAGGTTTTATTTTGGAACTAGTGGATTTTTAACCAATGGATTTTAAAATATTCAACTATTTAAACATTTTTTAACATAATCAGTAACATGATATTTTGGTGATTTAAACAATTTACTTGCTAAAGCTGTAAAAATTCTTGGTGATGTGGCTATCACTCTTTATAAATATGACTTAGCTAATAACACACCTTCACCTTTTCAAGGATTCAACTTTAACTCTTTCTATTTAAAAAGGGAATAGAGTATTCTGGAAAGAACCAAGGTTTTGAAACTCTATGGAATAGCAGTCCTGAAAAACATTTATTAGCCTTCAGTTCAGTTCAGTCGCTCAGTTGTGTCTGACTCTTTGCGACCCCATGAATCACAGTACGCCAGGCCTCACTGTCCATTACCAACTTCCTGAGTTTACCCAAATTCATGTACATCTAGTTGGTGATGCCAACCAGCCATCTCATCCTCTGTTGTCCCCTTTTCCTCCTGCCCCCAATTGCTCCAGCATCAGAGTCTTTTCCAATGAGTCAACTCTTTGCATGAGTGGCCGAAGTATTGGAGTTTCAGCTTCAGCATCATTCCTTCCAAAGAACACCCAGGGCTGATTTCCTTTGGAATGGATTGGTTGGATCTCCTTGCAGTCCAAGGGACTCTCAAGAGTCTTCTCCAATACCACAGTTCAAAAGCATCAATTCTTTGGGGCTCAGCTTTCTT
>NW_011495025.1:9251288-9254231 GCF_000754665.1 Bison bison bison | reverse complement strand
CTTCTCCAATACCACAGTTCAAAAGCATCAATTCTTTGGGGCTCAGCTTTCTTCACAGTCCAACTCTCACATCCATACATGACCACTGGAAAAACCATAGCCTTGATTAGACAGACCTTTGTTGGCAAAGTAATGTCTCTGCTTTTCAATATGCAATCTAGGTTGGTCATAACTTTCCTTCCAAGGAGTAAGAATCTTTTAATTTCATGCCTGCAGTCACCATCTGCAGTGATTTTGGAGCCCCAAAAAATAAAGTCTGACACTGTTTCCACTGTTTCCCCATCTATTTCCCATGAAGTGATGGGACCAGATGCCATGATCTTCGTTTTCTGAATGTTGAGCTTTAAGCCAACCTTTTCACTCTCCTCTTTCACTTTCATCAAGAGGCTTTTGAGTTCCTCTTCACTTTCTACCATAAGGGTGGTGTCATCTGCATATCTGAGGTTATTGATATTTCTCCCAGAAATCTTGATTCCAGCTTGTGTTTCTTCCAGCCCAGCGTTTCTCATGATGTACTCTGCATAGAAGTTAAATAAGCAGGGTGACAATATACAGCCTTGACGTACTCCTTTTCCTATTTGGAACCAGTCTGTTCCATGTCCAGTTCTAACTGTTGCTTCCTGACCTGCATATAGGTTTCTCAAGAGGCAGGTCAGGTGGTCTGGTATTCCCATCTCTTTCAGAATTTTCCACAGTTTATTGGGATCCACACAAAGGCTTTGGCATAGTCAATAAAGCAGAAATAGATGTTTTTCTGGAACTCTCCTGCTTTTCCCATGATCCAGTGGATGCTGGCAATTTGATCTCTGGTTTCTCTGTCTTTTCTAAAACCAGCTTGAACATCTGGAAGTTCATGGTTCACATATTGCTGAAGCCTGGCTTGGAGAATTTTGAGCATTACTTTACTAGCGTGTGAAATGAATGCAGTTGTGTGGTAGTTTGAACATTCTTTGGCATTGCCTTTCTTTGGGATTGGAATGAAAACTAATCTTTTCCAGTCCTGTGGCCACTGCTGAGTTTTCCACATTTGCTGGCATATTGAGTGCAGCACTTTCACAGCATCATCTTTCAGGATTTGAAATAGCTCCACTGGAATTCCATCACCTCCACTAGCTTTGTTTGTAGTGATGGTTTCTAGGCCCCACTTGACTTCACATTCCAGGATGTCTGGCTCTAGGTCAGTGATCACACCATCATGATTATCTTGGTCATGAAGATCTTTTTTGTACAGTTCTTCTGTGTATTCTTGCCATCTCTTCTTAATATCTTCTGCTTCTGTTAGGTCCATACCATTTCTGTCCTTTATCGAGCCCATCTTTGCCTGAAATGTTCCCTTGATATCTCTAATTTTCTTGAAGAGATCTCTAGTCTTTCCCATTCTGTTGTTTTCCTCTATTTCTTTGCATTCACTGAAGAAGGCTTTCTTATCTCTCTTTGCTATTCTTTGGAACTCTGCATTCAGATGCTTATATCTTTCCTTATCTCCTTTGCTTTTTGCTTCTCTTCTTTTCACAGCTATTTGTAAGGCCTCCCCAGACAGCCATTTTGCTCTTTTGCATTTCTTTTCAGAATTGGCTGTAATTTCCTGATTGGGAGAAATATAGATACCTTGAATTGCTTTTAAGGATTAGAAATGATATATGTAAAGTATCTGATATAGTACCTGGATCACAGTCTTTGAATTTGTAGATTCTCAGTGAAAGGTAGTATTCACTAATCATTATTTTCCATCAAGTTTTCTTTATATCTTCTAGATATATACCCATAGAAAATTTGCGTTCACTGCTTCATATGAGGGCATACGCAAATCATGCTCATGTATCTGTTTTTTAAAGACAACTCTAGTGATATATCTTTGATATAAAAACTGTATACATCTAAGGTGTACAACCTGACATTTTGAGGTATGTATACCTTGTGAAACAATCACGCCAATCAGGTTAAATAACTTATCCATTACCACTACATAGTTATTGTGTGTGTTTGTGCATGAAAGTGAGATAGAAGATTTAAGATCTATCCTCTTAACAAATTTCAAATATACAATACAGTATTGTTAACTATTGTCATCATGTTATACATTAGATCTGCAGAACTTATTCATCTCATAACTAAAAGATGGTACCCTTTGATCAACATTTCCTTAATTCCTATCCCTCTGTCCTTGGAACCCACTCTTCTACTCTCTGTTTCTCTGAGTTCAACATTTTTAGGTCTCCTCATATAAGTGAGATCACACTGATCTGTCTTTCTGTGTCTGAATTATTTCACTTAGCAGAATGTCCTCCATATTTATTCATGTCGTTACAAATGTCAGTCTTTCCTTCTTTATTATGACTGAATAATATCCCATAAATTCTGAAAGAGATGGGAATACCAGACCACCTGACCTGCCTCTTGAGAAATCTGTATGCAGGTCAGGAAGCAACAGTTAGAACTGGACATGGAACAACAGACTGGTTCCAAATAGGAAAAGGAGTACATCAAGGCTGTATATTGTCACCCTGCTTATTTAACTTCTATGCAGAGTACATCATGAGAAACGCTGGGCTGGAAGAAGCACAAGCTGGAATCAAGATTTCTGGGAGAAATATCAATAACCTCAGATATGCAGATGACACCACCCTTATGGCAGAAAGTGAAGAGGGACTAAAAAGCCTCTTGATGAAAGTGAAAGAGGAGAGTGAAAAGGTTGGCTTAAAGCTCAACATTCAGAAAATGAAGATCATGGCATTTGGTCCTATTACTTCATGGGAAATAGATGGGGAAACAGTGGAAACAGTGTCAGACTTTATTTTTTGGGCTCCAAAATCACTTCAGATGGTGACTGCAGCCATGAAATTAAAAGACACTTACTCCTTGGAAGGAAAGTTATGACCAACCTAGATTGCATATTGAAAAGCAGAGACATTACTTTGCCAACAAAGGTCCGTCTAGTCAAGG
>NW_011495025.1:9238868-9251188 GCF_000754665.1 Bison bison bison | reverse complement strand
TGGAAGGAATGATGCTAAAGCTGAAACTCCAGTACTTTGGCCACATCATGCGAAGAGTTGACTCATTGGAAAAGACTCTGATGCTGGGAGAGATTGGGGGCAGGAGGAAAAGGGGACAACAGAGGATGAGATGTCTGGATGGCATCACCGACTTGATGGACCTAAGTTTGAGTGAACTCCGGGAGTTGGTGATGGACAGGGAGGCCTGGCGTGCTGCGATTCATGGGGTTGCAAAGAGTCGGACATGACTGAGCGACTGAACTGAACTGAATACCCCATTGTCTGTGACAGTATTTTCTTTACCCTTCATCTGTTAACAGACATCAGTTTCCGTACCTTGTTATTGTGAATAATGTTGAATGTCATGGGAGTGCAGATATGTCTTCCAGATCAGGATTTCAGTTCTTTGGGATACATAGCCAGGACTGTTATCTGTTCTCAGCAGCCATTTGCTGTCTCCTTCATGACTGAAGAAGCCAGAGGTCACTAGCTTGAGAATTCCATTTGCAGAATGGGTTATTATCCTCCTTCCATAGTGCTGCTGGCTCCATCTTGAGAACAGCAAAGGGAGATTACAGGAGAAGCTAGTGGAGGACAGAGGCAAACATTATGTGTACAGGAAGCAGCTTTAATTCTCTAAGATGATTTTAAAAATCTCAAGTCACTTCAAAGAAAAACAGAGAAAAAAATGTTTTAAAAAGGTGTCAGAAATAATATTTAAACATTGATAAGGTTGATTGATTATTATTTTCTTTTATATGTGGCACATTTTGTGAGCACATCTAATGAGCATTTATTGACTCACATTCTCCATTCATTACCAGGATTTATTGACCCTAGAAATTAATATTGACTGGGGCAAAACAGCTACTGACTTCTCTTGCAGGTCAATAAATCTGGCAATGGAGGAACACCAAACCAGGATATTTTTTCTTAGTGTTGTTTTTTCCTTTGCCCTAGAAAGAATGTCAGTGCAGCTGCCTGCTTCCACTGGGCCTATCGTGTTTGTAAAAAATTTAGCAGTGGGCCATTTAGAGTCTGTTTTCAATTTACATTGTGCACTAATAGACCTGAATATAAAATTTCCTTCAGATGCTTAATATATGCAGGTATAATGAAGCCAAAGCATTTTTACACAGTAAATTTCATAAATAATGCCAGAAGAAAGAAACAGAAAAAGCAGTAAATTTAATACGTTTGACAATAACCTACAAATTTTAAATAATTTAATTATGCATCTCAAAAGATAAAGCTGGGATCTAGTCAAGTCACCCCATCTTTAGGGATTTCAATTCTTTCTTCTGCAAAATGAAATATTTGAATTTGTCATTGAGATCTCTCTCAGCTGTAAGATCAAGAAACTATAAATGCTTTTCAAAAGCTAGAATTTGTACAGATGGGTTGTTCTTTCCAACTGAACCCCATGAAAAAACCATTTAAGATTTGGGAAGAAGAAGTTACAAAGAAGTAGGACACATCATTATATATACATGTTATTCTGAACCATTTACTTTGTATAAAAATGGAGATCAGGCAGCTTCTTGATTTAAAGAAAGAATGTAGAAGTGGTAAAGTATAGGATCTGAAGTTTAAAGATCTGGTTTTGAAGCCTAGATCTGTTGTGAGTATGTGAGTTCGCATATGTGCATATATGTGTGAGTTAAATTAAAATAAATTAGCACTTTGGTATATGAATCATTTCTGAAGTACTAAGCACAATACCTTGGAAAGTCACATGTTTTTCATTGACAGAGTTGACATTCAAAGAAATTGAGTTGCCTGCCCAAGTGAGCCTCTGGGTGGTTCTTTGGATCTGTCTCAGCCAGCTTGACCTCAAAGTATTGCTCTGGGAGGTCATGCAGGTTCCCTGAGCTCCTGCTCTTTCTGTTGCAAAGTGAACAGCCCCATCTCAGGGAGAGAAAGAACTAGAAGACTGCGTCACTGGTAGAGTCCAACATAAATGTCAATTGTGACTAATGATTACAGTAATGATCATCTTATCTTAGAGACTATCATTTGGAAATTATTTCCCAATAAAAGGTCGTCATGAGTAACACAGAACTTAAAATTGTAAGTAAATCTAGCATTCAAGCAGATCTTTGCAAAATGCTGGGGAAATCCCTCTGGCAAAAAATGTGAAGTATGTGGAATGTATATATATGGACATTTTGCCTTTTCCACCACTTAGTGTTACCCATTTTCTGCCCCTCATATGGATGTTCAAATCTTTCTAGCTCCCAGATCACTCTAACATCCACCTTGGTATATATTTACAACAAAAGGAGGGCAGCAGACTAGGGAGTCAGGGTATGGGTTTTGCGTTCAGAAAGACATGGGTTTGAATCCCAACTTTGCTGCTTATCAGTTGTTAAATTTTTAAGAAATAGTATTCTGAAGTATCAATCTCCTTCCTTCAAAAATGTGGATAATATTAGGACTGACCACATACGATCTTTGAGAGAATAAATTCAACAGGGACATGTGAAGCAGAATGAGCATTGCTTAATTCACCCAAGTTCCCAAGGAATGTTGGTTACTATTAATAACAGCTTAAAGACGTCTTCCAACCTTTTTAAGAAGGATCAGTGGCCTTCACAAGTGATCAGATTCAAGGGTAGAGGCAGAGTCGAGTTAGGTTATATTAGAAACAGAAAAGCCTTTCTTTCCCTGTGATTGTTCCTTGCAGACATTTATCCTGCCTAGAGGCAATGCCTGCCCTGGTCATGAGTTCTCTTATGTACTGGTAAAAATAAAAAGGTACACGTATAAATGAGAATTAAACCCTCTGTCTGGCCATATCATTTTTGCAAAATTACTTATTTTGAGATCTTTTCTATAACTAGAATGTTCTTTGAGGTCCCTGGCAATGCCTTGACTCTGGGAATCTTTGCCTTTAAAATTGTCAGGCTGTTTATTGAGGCATCATGACTCGGAAGGCATGAGATAGAGGAAATGAAGAGCAGTCTGGGGTGTCTGGTGCTGGTCTTAGCTCTATGAATAAGCTTGTGGGGACAAGGGTAAGGGATTTATCTAGCAAGAGCCTCATGTTCTATATCTATGAATTGAGCAGTGGTGATCTTTTCCAAGAGTATTTTTGAGAGTAGAATGATATCTTAATCATGGGTGCATGTAGGGGCTTGTCTTCTTTCTTCCACCCTCCTTTTATTCGCTTGCTGTCTTTGTCTCTCCTTTTATTCATTCTTTCCCTGCCAAGTTCCAGATGTTCCCAGACTCTTAGCTTCCCCTGCTGGAACATCTCCAAACATGCTTACTTTCTAAAGGAGCCTTATCACAGAGTTATATAACCGCTTATTTAATTGCCTGGCCTCTTCTAAGTTCCACTAGGGCAAGGTTTCTGTTTCAGTTGCTAAATTTTAAATGGCCTCCCTTTACCAGATTGCCGGACACATGGTACACACTCAGCTGCTATTTGTTATGCCAAGTTGTGATGGAAACTGGGGAAAAAATAATGAAAAAGACCTGGTGACCTAAGGACTCACATTTCCTGCCTACAGATGACTCACTGAGTGATTCTTTACTCAATCAGTCATTTATTCCACAACTGTTAATGAGTATCTACTACATGGCAGGTGCCATATAGAAATAAAGGGATGGGATGATACGTATGTTACCTTTGCTCTCAATGACTTATAGTCTAGTGAATAGAGACTGTGAACACAAAAATGAATGAACAAAATGACTGCAGACAATTGCTCTGAAGATGCCATAATCGATAGATTGGACAATGAAGGCCATGAAGGGTTACCTCAGGTCTTGCATTTTGGGAAAGGCCTTCTGCGGAGATAATATTTGAACTGAGGAGTGATAACATGGTGGGGCAGTATAGAAAGCTATAAGGGGAATACAATCCTGGTAGGGGGAGGAGCACATAAGAGTCATGTTTGGAGGAAGTTTGGGTTGGATGAGGGAAGAAGAATGAGGCCTGTGTGGGGGGATGTGGTATTGGGATAAGTTGTGGAAGGTGAGCTCCAACAGGCAGACAAAAGCTTTATAAGTTACAGCCCAGATATGTTACAGATCTCCTCCTCTGGTCTTGTCAAGGTTAATTTTGTGCTCAGTGAAATCACTGGGAACAGGTTCTACCAGGAGCCAGCTTAATAATTTACACTTAGTGTGAGCTGAAGAAAAACTTAAATTAATGAGACCTCTGCAAAACAAAAATATCAGCCAACCTACCAGTGGACAATGACTCTCCATCAAAACAAACAAACAAAAAAACCCCCACAAAAACAAAACTTATGGTTCAAAAAGCAGGAAAAAAAAAAAAAAGGAAAGGAAACATGGAAGTATGGAGGAGAGTCCATTTCTATCAACTGATGTGTTTTAATGAAAAGAAACCTTTTGCAAACTCCTGTTTTCCACGCAGCTGGATATCTCATGTTAAAATGAAGGCTAGCTGAGAACAAGAGAATATCAGTCTTCAGCAGACTATCCCAGAAAATGTCCTTTGCTCGTCATTCCTGGGAAATGATGGACGGACACAGATAAGAAGGGGCTGGGAGTCTATGGTCCATCATTTTGTAGAAGAAATAGTTCCCGCAGGATTTTCCTAGCCAAGGAATCTAGAAAGTGAAGGAAGCACATTTTCCCTTGCTGTTTTGTTTATAAACACGTCTCTCTCTCTTTTTAAAAAATTTAAATAAATGTGTTCTTTTTTCCAGAAAGGAAAAAATGCTGGTGCTGACACCTTGCTCCCTCATTCCTTTCCCAGTAACCTCCGCATTTTTCACTGATGTTGTCATTAGGGAATGCCAGGGGAAAAGCTGAGTGCTTTCTGTGAAAATTGTTTCACTAAGGGAAGCAAGACAGCTAAGTGATAAGATAATTTAAATGGCAGCAGGAAAGACACTTAATATGGCTGAGGGTATAAATGACAGAAAGAACAGAAATGAGAGGTTTTGAAGATGTGAAGTAGGCATCAGCCCAGGAGACCGTGGGAAAGGGCACCCAGAGTATGCTGTTATTTTGCATTTTTCTGTCTATCAGAACAGGAACTTCTCAGGCTTGGAAATAGAAAAGACAACTATTGAGAATTAATCTTTCAAATAAAAAAAGAATATAAAATGAATTCTGAAAGAGCAGGAGGAAAGAAATCTTTGGGTCCCTCTTCTGGGTCAGACAGTGTGCACTGTATTTTTCTGGCATTATTTATTCCTCTCTCAACTCAATAAGGCAGGGGTCCTTACTCCATGTTAGTGAAGGAAGAAATTTGAGCTCAAAGAATATAGGAAAGTCACTCAAACACCATCCTGATGGTTTCCTGATAGCTTTGGTTACAGCTAGAATTTTTTTTTCTATTATACTTGGTCTTTTAAAAAAATTGGGTATAGTGGCTTTACAAGTTTATGTTAGTTTCTGCTGTACAGCAAAGTGAATCAGCTATATGTACACATATATCCCCTCTTTTTAAAATTTCTTTCCCATTTAGGTTACCTTAGAGCATTAAGTAGAGTTCCTTGTGTTACAGAGTTTGTTCACATTAGTTATACATTTTATACATATTAGTGGGTATATGTCAAATTCCCAATTCATTCCACCCCATCCTCCACTTCCTTGGTATCCATACATTTGTTCTCTACATCTGTGTCTCTGTTTCTGCCTTGCAAATGGTTCATCTAGATTTTTCTAGATTCCACATATATGAATCAGTATATGATACTTATTTTTCTCTTTCTGACTTACATCACTCTGTATGATAGGTTCTAGGTTAGAGCTAAATTTTTTGACTCTGATTTCCAGGCCATCCTCAGGTGCTGCTGTCATTTTTCTAAAATACAGTAATTTTAGAGGAGCTCTAACTCTGGGGAGCTGAAGCCTCAGCAACATTTCCTCTATGGTGCACATTCTCCCAGGCAGGCCCACCTGGTTTGACTTTCTCCAGTTCTAGAAATGCTACCACCTTCCTCTGTCCTCTGGCCCAGAGGGTGGGATTTCCTGCTGACCTAGCAAAGGTCTCAGTGGCCACACACACCCCTGTTTGACTTCTCAGTTCTGGCATCCTGGTGTATCAGTCCCTCACCACATTGATAGGCCCAAGTAGTTTCTCTGTCCTGATTAGGCTCCAACCACCACAGCTGGAAATGGAATACCACTTGGCAAAATTGCTCACCTCCTCCTTTGCCCATTCTCCCTCCCTGGCCTTTCCTTCTTGGTCTTATCTGAATTTTCTTCCCAAAAGAGTTCTAAAACTTGGCCCAATAGGTTAACAGAAATGACTGAGAATTTTCCTTAGAATGTTTTCTCTAGAGTGCATCTACATTTAACGCAGTTTAGCACCTTAAATGTAGTGATAAAGCACACTGCTAGCACCAATCAGTGGTAGAAAAAGCTGTTCAAATTAAATTGTACCTTGTCTTGACCCTAAGCATGGCATTAACTAGGAAGCAACTGACTTAGATATAGGTCCATCTTTGATCCAAACTTCAAGCTAATCAATGAAATGATGAATAAAAAAGAAGAGAACATGGGGGTATAAATACAAATTATGTAAATATGAACATTTATGGAAGCATGTGCTATGCGTGGAATACTGTGCTAATTGAGTTTCATGCATTATTTCATTTAATTGTCACAGTAATTTAGCAAGATAAATATGATTCCTAATTTGCGATGGAAAAAAATGAGGTTCAAAAAGGTTAATAATATGTCAAGGTCAGAGTTAGCAAACTCAAGTCAAGATTTACGGCCAAATTTTCTTTTTCTGCCCATGTTATTTCAGTTTTGCCAAGTACATGGTGAGCTGGAGAGATTAAAAAACCATTGGGCCATGCACTGAATTGAAACCAAAGAGGAAGTATTTCATTTGTCCCCAGAATGCTTAGAGTTTTTGGAGTCGATATTTAAAAATTGAAAAAGTGGGAAATCAAGCACAAATAGGCTGCATCCCGCAAGACATATGGGTCTCTGGCTTGTGGAGAGGCCCAGGCTTTCATTTTTACAGCTTTCCTTATATTTCTTTCATGGCTTCTCAGCATTTTTCTTCACATATCTGCTTCACTAGCTCATGCTGTCTACTTGCTCTTGTATGCATTTAAGATCCCTGCTGAAATGTTTATGACTAGCATTAGTTTCTGGAAAACTGGGGTTCTAGTTCCATTTCTGTGAGCAGAGAATAAGGAGTAACAGAGAGCCTGGAGTGGAATAACATGGTTTGAATCTCAGTTGTGTGATGGTGTAGTTGCATGACCTTGGGCAAATGAATTATGCTTTTATTGTCTCAAGTCCTCCTTTTATTAAATGAGTATATCATTAGAGCTAATCACATTATATTATTGTGAAGATAAATGTCATTATTTACAAAGAACAAGTAACAGTGCCTATCTCCTAATACATACATATATACATATATCCTTTTGCCAACAAAGGTCTGTATAGTCAAAGCTACGGTTTTTCCAGTAGTCATGTATGAATGTGAGAGCTGGACCATAAAAAGGCTGAGCACTGAAGAATTGATGCTTTCCAACTGTGGTGCTGGAGAAGACTCTTGAGACTCCCTTGGACTGCAAGGAGATCAAACCAGTTAATCCTAAAGGAAATCAACCCTGAATATTCATTGGAAGGACTGATACTGAAGCTGAAACTCCAATACTTTGGCCACCTGATGGAAAGAGCCAATTCTTTGGAAAAGACCCTGATGCTAGGAAAAATTGAGGGCAAGTGGAGATGGGGGCAAGAGAGGATGAGATGGTTGGATGGCATCACTGACTTAATGGACATGAGTTTGAGCAAACTCAGGGAGACAGTGATGGACAGAAAATCCTGGTTGCTGTAGTCCATGGGGTCACAAAGATTTGGACACGACTTGGTGACTGAACAACAACAACATTGGATATAAGATATACACTCACACAAGCATATTTTTTTAAAAATACTTACCTGTAAGTCAGTGTGTCTTAATGAAAAACAATTCAAGAAGGAGTCAGGAAAATGAGAAAAATAAAAGATTTGACATTTTGGGTTCTCTGTTACCATATTGGCATCAGCAGCAATTTTATAGCAGTGAGAACAGAATCTGATAATATGTACAGAATTCTTCAACCTTGAGGTGAGTACATAAATGCACAGGGGTATTTCAGTTTTAAATGTCAGACCAATCAGCTCATATACATTGAGACTCTGTCTTTCACAATGATAGGTTCTGGATGGGGAGATTAAGAAGTATAGATCATGCTCCTCACTGTGTAATAGCTTACAATTCATTACAATTATAGTAATTCTGTATAATTCTAGCATATAACATCTTCTTCCATATTGAGGCAAAAATACCTTGATAAAACACAAATGAAATCCTATGATATTTCTCTCTAAATCCTTCAGTTACTTCATTTTATTCAGAATAGTGTTCTACAATGTACTTTTTTCTTTGGAAAAAAAATGTAGGCATGCTGTTTTATACTTAATAAATATAGTGGCAGAAAAAATAAAATCTAAGCATTGTCATAAAGATTCAGGTTTTTAAAGAACTAACATTAATAAAAACTTTGACTCCTCATGGCCTGGTCTCCGCATGTGATGAAGTTCAAAGGGTACCAATCTGAACACTTATTAGCAATTTTAAATGAATTTTAATATTTATTTATTTTCTCAAAAGATAGTGAAGGCCATACAATTCATTACTTGCAGCCAACTTGCCAAAGCCTTTCCCTCTATTTTGTCATTTGTTTTAAGCCCTGGATTACTTTCAATCTTCATCAGGAGGCATCACTCAGGGTCCCTTTACACCTCCTTTTTGGGGCCTTTCTTATTCTATATCCAAACACCAAATTCTTTTTTAAATAGATCAAGTTAATTTCTCAGAAACTGTCCTATTTTCTTTTCTGCCTTTTGGTGATTTATCTATCTACCATTTCTTTGTATTCTACCTTAAAAAAAAAAAGTAGCTCTTTAGCAAAGAGCTACTGAAGGCTACTTGACATTGGTTTTTCTAGCCCAAACAGTGAGAAAGATTCAGTATAATCTAGGTCAGCTGTTAAGCCTGATCTTTATTTTCACAGCCAGAAGTGATGAAAAGTCAGATTCCTAAGTGTACATCTTTGATGAAAACGTCATGATCATAATAGTTATCATCACCACAAATATCAACCTCTTTTTCATCATCATCAGCATCATTCTTCTTCTTTTTTTTTTTAAATATACTATCTGCCAGCTCTCATACTAAGTCTTTTACTAGCAATACTTTATGTCCATGGGGTGGTAAATCCCACAATAATCCAGAAACGAATTCCTTCTTTTTCATAAGACTTCTACCTCAAGGCCTGAGATGAATTTACTGGCTTCAAAATCATGTTCACATTGCATTCACAGCAGAGAGGGATAAGAAAAGTAGAAGGCACATCTCTTTTTTAAGGTAAAATTGGAAATTATATTAATACATCTTAGCTAAACTTCAAGGGTGTTATTATTATAAAAGAAGATGTAGCAAAACAGCTGATGGTCACAACCAAAGGGATCTGCTGAATTTCTTGTGTCTCTTTCAGGATGTGACACAGGGCTCAGTATAAAGTTTATTCCCCTTAAAAGCTCATCAGTTAAAAGAATAAACTCTGAGATGAAAGAGAATCTTGAGGAACTGTTGACTTCGTAAAGGTTTCTTGATGTAGATCTTTTTGCTGGGTTCTGAAGACTGAGATCTGACTGGGCAGAGACAGAGAACAGGCAATTCATGCTGGATTTTCCCAAGAGGAAAGACAGAGGCAGTGTAGGTTATATAGGGGTCTGTGAGGACAAAAATCTGACTAAATTCTGCCAATTGCTTGGGATGAGATAAGACACTGACAAGACTCTCTTCTCAGCCAAAGTTTAATCAAGCTCCTTTGAATTTTCTTCTCAACTAGGCCTCAAACTTTGGCCTTCTGTGTCTGTCTTCCTTTTCCCTGTTTTGGCAAGAATCTTGTCATTTTATCCAGATTTGAAACCCTTGATATCTGATCATCCTCAACATCTGAGCAAGTTTCTCATGCCCCACAGTCTCCCAGGTAATATCCAATCATCCTGGGCTGCCTTCAGACAGAGTCCTATTAGACCTGTTTAATCAGAGTCCCCCACCCCCATCCCTCGTGTTTCCCTTTAGCAGTTCTTCATCTACAGACCTCCCCACAATCCAGCTTGCTCCTTGGCTCTAAACTCCCCCACTTGTCCTTGCCTTGCAACCTGTTCTATTGTGAGGTATCTTTTCCCCTACTGCAAGAGTTCCTCAATAAAATTTACTTGTACTTCTTTTCTGACCTGCTCTGGATTTCTTTTGACAATACTTGGGGTTTGTCAAGACTGGGAGGGTCTCCAGATCTAGATAATAGAACTGACTTAATTTGTTAAATGAGACAGTGAGCTATAATAAAGTTTTGATTAAGGGAATTCCAGAACCCAAATCACCTCCTAAGCTGGGACCAGCAGCAGTGTGTGTGAGATAGAGATTGGAGAGAGCTAGGGGAAGAGAGCCTCTTTTTTTGGTATTTAAATCTAAACAGATGACAACTTCAATGAAGTAGTAGAGAAACTAGCAAAGCATTAAAAGGAAGACTTGACTGAATTATTTTTCCTTAGATATTGAATTTAAAGAAGAGTGAGCCATTGAAGAAAATCTTAAATTGTCTAGTCTTGGAGGTTTGGATCATAACAATGTTTCCAGGAAAGAAGAAGCCGGAACAAAAATAGAGATGCCTTAGGAGAAGACAATAGATGTTTTAAAACCAGGAGAAGAATCCTACACCTGATTTGAGGTATTTGAAATATGAGTACAGTAGGAGGTGCACATCAGAGGTCTCGAAGTTTGGTCTGCAGATACAGGAACTGAGCTCCGCAAGGTGCATTGGTGGGAGCAGTTATCACCTCGCAGCACGGTCCTCACCGTCTCTGTACAAGGCATGAGTTCACTGTCGAGTAGAGACTTGCTGGTGGCACAGCACATATCTAGACATTGCTGTCTGCCCTGCAGCTGGAGTTAATAGAGACAAGGCTCCTACTGTAAGACAAATCACTTCAGTTGCTGAGGTAACTGGGTTTCCTTTTGTTCTCCTTTGTTTCTAAACTAGTTTTCGAGCTCCTGACACAATCATGTGACTATTCGTAGGCCCTACATGAGTTTTTGCAGTGAATCTAAAGGGACTTCTATGTCAACCACCCTGGACTTACAGGTTTGTTTTACTAATAAATAAACCACTGATCAGGATTCAGTGATCTGTTGCAGTGAGTCTGCCTGAGTGCATCTTTTAGGAGTTATGTTTTCTCATCATTTTAAAGTTCAAAGTTGTAATGTTAGACTCATCACTTAAGAGACAGCCACTAATCCTTTAAAATGTAAACGTAATTCCTCTGTTCAAACACACCCAATATTCCATTTACATTGCTTTCCTGATAAAACAAGTTCTTACTAACTATAAAACTTAGAATTACCTGATCCTGGCTCCCTGTTTGATCTCATCTTTCACCTCCAGCCACTCCCCTCCTTCCCTTCTATAGAAAATTATCAAGGCTCAGAGAGTTCTACCCTGACAACTATTCCAAATCTGGCTTTCCTGCCACTTCCCACACTCTTTCTTCCCTTGAACTTGTTTTATTCAACTCACCACAGGCTGACAGCCCATGTATTTGTTCATTTGCTCATTGCTTTGTTCCCTACTCATAAGAGTAAATAAGCATTATAACAATATTGATTTGGGCTGTAAATACAGGTAATATAAGTTGCTTTACAATGCTTGGCACATAATAAATACATACACATATACTTATGTATGTACACACACACACACACACATACACACATAGACATATGTGTGCATCTGTGCTTAGTCGCTCAGTCGTGTCTGGTTTTTTTTTTTTGCAACCCTGTGGACTATAGCCCACCAGGCTCCTCTGTCCATAGGTTTCTCCAGGCAAACTTGGAGTGAGTTGCCATGCCCTCCTCCAGGGATCTTCCTGACCCAGGGATTGAACTGGCATCTCTTGCATCTCCTGCATTTGCAGGCAGCTTCTTTACCACTAGCACCACCTGGGAAGCCCATATATACATATCAGTTCAGTTCAGTTCAGTCGCTCAGTCGTGTCTGACTCTTTGCGACCCCATGAATTGCAGCACACCAGGCCTTCCTGTCTATCACCAGCTCCCGGAGTTCACTCAAACTCACGTCCATCGAGTCAGTGATGTCATCCAGCCATCTCATTCTCTGTCGTCCCCTCTTCCTCCTGCCCCCAATCCCTCCCAGCAGAGAGTCTTTTCCAGTGAGTCAGCTCTTCACATGAGGTGGCCAAAGTACTGGAGTTTCAGCTTTAGCATCATTCCTTCCAAAGAACACCCAGGGCTG
>NW_011495025.1:9234687-9238768 GCF_000754665.1 Bison bison bison | reverse complement strand
CAACACCACAGTTCAAAAGCATCAATTCTTTGGGGCTCAGCTTTCTTCACAGTCCAACTCTCACATCCATACATGACCACTGGAAAAACCATAGCTTTGACTAGATGGACCTTTGTTGGCAAAGTAATGTCTCTGCTTTTCAATATGCTATCTAGGTTGGTCATAACTTTCCTTCCAAGGAGTAAGCGTCTTTTAATATCATGGCTGCAGTCACCATCTGTAGTGATTTTGGAGCCCAGAAAAATAAAGTCTGACACTGTTTCCACTGTTTCCCCATCTATTTCCCATGAAGTGATGGGACCAGATGCCATGATATATATATATATATATATGTGTGTGTGTGTGTGTGTGTGTGTGTGTGTATGATAAATGAATACCTTTGAATGAATGTTAGGATAAATGTCAATTTTTGGCTTGATGGTAAATAGTCTACTTTTTTATATTACAGAAATCACTGCTTCAAGTTTGAGTTCACGAAAATGCTCCATCCTAAGCCTTCTGTAACATCCCAACCAGAAGTGGTAACTTTCTTCTCTTGATCCACTCTATCTAATTATAACATGATTTATACCTATATGGACTTTGGTTTGTTACTAACAATGATCCTGAGTTTCTTTATCTCAAAAGTGGATAGTACCCTTTCTCTCATGTTGTATGATAAATGAAGATAAATGAGATAATCCAGGCAGGGTGCTTGACTTGGGCTCTGTGCAATTCTTCCATAAATGTTGCCTATAACTTTCAACTAATTTACAGGCTCTTGAAGAGCAGACCTCATGAGTGTGGACAAGGACCTCCTATGCAGTAGTGAAAGCTGAAGTCAGTGTATAGGATGCATTTCTGATTGTACACATGGAACTGGGTCTTGACGTATTTCTTAACACTGATGATTGTATAGCCTCCAGAAGTGTGGGAATATCCTACAAATATAAGGACTAGAGAATTCATTTCAGCCTTGAAAATATTCTGAATCTAGGCTCTGGTTATTGATGATTTTGGTTGTTCTTATCCAGCTGAGAGAAGGATGGTATGTTGATTTTTGGGCTTAAAAAGATATTCAAATGTAACTTCATCTGATTTTTTAAATTTTAGCCCTGCCAGAATTGAAACTCAACCTTAACCCATCATCATTACCAAGAATGACTTTTGAAGCCCTCCTATGGATACACTGTTCAGGATGCAATAATATACCATATGTCTTCTGAGTTAGTTAGAAAAAAGAGTTAGAGGTTGGAAGGGAGTCCCCGACTCAGAGGATAGGGAGATGCAAAACCAGAGCAGATAACAGAGGACCTCTTGAGGAGAACTGAAATGTGCCACACAGAATCCAGAAGAGATTTCTGCCTGTTACCTGATAAAATACTCAGGTCTTGGGATCAAAGCTGCATAAGATTCTACTGGCTCAAGCCACTGTTGCTTTGTCTCCCTAGGATATCTTACCGTCACATGACTTTAATCAAGACACTGGTTATAAAAGAAGACCTAACTGATTTTTCAATGGAAACAAATGAATTCAATCATTCTCAGGCTGCAGTGTGATTTAAGCTAATTAATACCCAGGATTTTAATCTTTGTCAAAAAGTACTCCCCAGTGACCCTAATTCCTCACCCTTGGTCCAAAGGTAGCATGTTTTCCACATCCAGCTGTATGGATTGGATGAACGCACTTCCTCTTATTCATTACATGACTGATGGGGGTGACTCCAACTTAATCATTGGATATGGAAAATTCACCAGCTTTCCAAGCAACAGCCAGGTTCTATAGCACTTACAAGGGCATCCTACTGTTTCAGAGTCATGAACCACTTGTCATGGACCCTTCTCTTTCAAACTTGCTACAACAAAAGCAGTATACATATGTCAATCTTTTTGGTACATTGAAATGTATCACTAACTCCTAGTACACATTTTTATAGGTGAGTATAAGTTAACTTTACTTTTTCTGTATATAAACACTGTCACTTCATGATTTCTTGAGGTTAGGCAATAACAACCACCCCAATCAAAGAAAAAACCTTTCAAAGAATTGTCTGTACACGATTTAGGCTAATTAAATAAACATAATTCCTGGTGTCTCAGAATTGCGTCTAAGTAGAAAATATTGATAAAATAAAGCATATGGAGAGACCTAAGGCTTTCTCTTCATTCATTTAAAGAAGGTAATACCGAACATTTAATTTGAAGCAGGGGCTGTGCAGATGCCTGCAAGTAAGTGACTACCTGGCAAAACAGATGTGCTCACAGAGAGGCACAGAACAAAACAGAAGGTAACAAGCACCATATTGGGCTCATGAGCAATGCAAAAGGGGAAAGCAGAGAAAGGAAAAAAATAGACTTTCATGGCAACCAGCCCAAGTTTTTGGTTCCATTCATCACAGGGGTAATTACTTCTCCAGTGTCTGTTTCTCTTCTAAAATGTGAATTCCGGGAGGGCAGGGGTAGGTATGTGCGATGTTTCTCTGTTGTATGACCAGCACCTAGTTTTAGGAACAGATTTCACAAAGATCTTCCACCTGGGTCAGCCAGGGTAACACAGACCTCGAAAGCTTCCCCAAGATCCCCTTTGACATACCTTTCAGAGTAAGTGCTCGGGGAATTGTGGGGCTGTTGACAGTAACTCTCACCAGATAGGCACATAGCAAGAGTCCACAGAGCAGTTGGAAGAGGCCAAGAGGGCACAGAATAATCCCATGGGAATGGCAAATGAGGCTCCTTGAAGCACCTGATGAAATTCTCACTTCACTCAGTCAGTGGAGATTGCAGTGGGATATCTTCATGGGAATTGGTGGTTAGGGATATTTGCCCTTTTTAGAAAGCTTATCCTACTCAGCCCACTCGTTTGTACAGCTGTGCTCCTAGAGTCAAGTTCATCAATCCTTTACTGACAATAAAGGAAGTTGAATTCCTTTACATATTAATAGTTTCCATCAGGGTCAGCTACAACTTACTAGTACCAATCCAGATAATTAAATGTCCAATAAGCAGTTTTTAGATAATGAGTATTAGATAGATACATTTTCTGATTATACATATATTAAAAATTTAAATAATGTAAAAATGCAATGAAGACTATTAAAATCTACTCAGACTCTTAATGCCAAGTTAAATTTGTTAAGACATTTAATTTACATTATTCTAGATATTTTCTGTCTACACATATGAATATGCATAAACAGACAAATAAACAGTGCCCCAGGAAAAATGGGGGCTACGCTGGTGGTTCTATGGTTAAGACTCCATGCTACCAACGCAGGAGACCCAGGTTTGATCCCCGGTCAGGGAACTAAATCTGACATGCTACAACTAGGACCCAGTGCAAACTAACAATTGAGCTTCCCTGGTGGCTCAGTGGGTAAAGAGTCTGCCTGCAGCTCAGGAGAGCCATGTTTGATCCCTGGCTTGGGAAGATTTCCCCTGGAGAAGGAAATGGCAAACCACTCCACTATTCTTGCCTGGAGAATTCCATGGACAGAGGGAGCCTGGTGGACTACAGTCCATGGGGTCACAAAGAGTCGGACACAACTGACTAACACTTTCACTTGCAGGAAAAATATGTCCTCCTTTTTCAAAATATTCTAAGAAAAATATGACATTTGAGAGGGAAAAGGGAGTTTATTTAGGAGTAACGGTTTCATTTATGATCATCCAATGTCTCTGACATTTCTTTACTTTTTGATATGTCAAATGTTAAGAGAGATGTACTGAAGCCTCTTACGATGATAGTGGTTCCCAGAATTTTCCAGTATTTCTAAACAACTTCTCAATCAGATCAGATCAGATCAGTCGCTCAGTGGTGTCCGACTCTTTGCGACCCCATGAATCGCAGCACGCCAGGCCTCCCTGTCCATCACCAACTCCCAGAGTTCACTGAGACTCACGTCCATCGAGTCGGTGATGCCATCCAGCTGTCTCATCCTCTGTTGCCCCCTTCTCCTCTTGTCTCCAATCCCTCCCAGTATGAGTCTTTTCCAATGAGTCAACTTTTCGCATGAGGTGGCCAAAGTACTGGAGTTTCAGCTTCAGAATCATTCCTTCCAAAGAAATCCCAGGGCTGATCTCCTTCAGAATGGACTGGTTGGAT
>NW_011495025.1:9234036-9234440 GCF_000754665.1 Bison bison bison | reverse complement strand
TGTCATCTGCATATCTGAGGTTATTGATATTTCTCCCAGAAATCTTGATTCCAGCTTGTGTTTCTTCCAGCCCAGCGTTTCTCATGATGTACTCTGCATAGAAGTTAAATAAGCAGGGTGACAATATACAGCCTTGACGTACTCCTTTTCCTATTTGGAACCAGTCTGTTGTTCCATGTCTATTTTAACTGTTGCTTCCTGACCTGCATATATGTTTCTCAAGAGGCAGGTCAGGTGGTCTGGTATTCCCATCTCTTTCAGAATTTTCCACAGTTTATTATGATCCACACAGTCAAAGGCTTTGGCATAGTCAATAAAGCAGAAATAGATGTTTTTCTGGAACTCTCTTGCTTTTTCCATGATCCAGCGGATGTTGGCAATTTGATCTCTGGTTCCTCTGCCTT
>NW_011495025.1:9231320-9233936 GCF_000754665.1 Bison bison bison | reverse complement strand
ACACAGTCAAAGGCTTTGGCATAGTCAATAAAGCAGAAATAGATGTTTTTCTGGAACTCTCTTGCTTTTTCCATGATCCAGCGGATGTTGGCAATTTGATCTCTGGTTCCTCTGCCTTTTCTAAAACCAGCTTACACATCAGGAAGTTCATGGTTCACATATTGCTAAAGCCTGGCTTGGAGAATTTTGAGCATTACTTTACTAGCGTGTGAGATGAGTGCAATTGTGCGGTAGTTTGAGCGTTCTTTGGCATTGCCTTTCTTTGGGATTGGAATGAAAACTGACCTTTTCCAGTTCTGTGGCTACTGCTGAGTTTTCCACATTTGCTGGCATGTTGAGTGCAGCACTTTCACAGCATCATCTTTCAGGATTTGGAATAGCTCAACTGGAATTCCATCACCTCCACTAGCTTTGTTCGTAGTGATGCTTTCTAAGGCCCACTTGACTTCACATTCCAGGATGTCTGGCTCTAGGTCAGTGATCACACCATCATGATTATCTGGGTCATGAAGATCTTTTTTGTACAGTTCTTCTGTGTATTTTTGCCATCTCTTCTTAATATCTTCTGCTTCTGTTAGGTCCATACCATTTCTGTCCTTTATCGAGCCCATCTTTGCATGAAATGTTCCTTTGGTATCTCTAATTTTCTTGAAGAGATCTCTAGTCTTTCCCATTCTGTTGTTTTCCTCTATTTCTTTGCATTGATCGCTGGTTATTCACCTTAATTTTTTGTTGTGTGACACTGCTTGGAACTGTCACTGAAATCAGTATTGCCATCCCTATTATATTTGTGTTTGACTTTGGTGTATATTTATTTTGAAACTTTTCTGTAAAGTTTAGATACATCTAAAGCAGTTATTTAGTTTACATCTGTTTCCTCATTTGTAAAATGGGAACAAAAGTAATACTGAGTTTTCTGAGAAGACAAAATTAACCAATATATATAAATTATTCATATAGATCTGGCAATCAATTAATGCTTACCATTATTATCCTGAATGTGGACTTCTCTCATTTAAAAAATATTTTGCTGTGATAAGTTTCATTGAGCGTCCTTGTCTTTTTATATGCAATTTGAATTATTTTTCTATATTATCCAGCTTCCCTGGTAGCTCAGCTACTAAGGAATCTGAAATGCTGGAGACCCAGCTTTGATTCCTGGGACAGGAAGATCCCCTGGATAAGGGAACGACTACTCACTTCAGGATTCTTTTACTTCCCTAGTGGCTCAGCTGGTAAAGAATCTGACGGCAATTCAGGGAGACCTGGGTTCAATCCCTGGATTGGGAAGATACCCTGGAGAAGGGAAGCTACCCGCTCCAGTATTCTGACCTGAAGAAATCCATGGACTGCATAGTCCATGGGGTCACAAACAGTTGGACATGACTGAGTGACTTTCAACTTTCTTTATTATTAGAATTGATTTGGCTAGTTTCATGTCTTTAAATTTCAGCAGTGGTCATAGGACTGGAAAAGGTCAGTTTTCATTCCAATCCCAAAGAAAGGCAATGCTGAAGTATGCACAAAGTACTGCACAATTGCACTTATCTCACACGCTAGTAAAGTAATGCTCAAAGTTCTCCAAGCCAGGCTTCAGCAATACATGAACTGTGAACTTCCAGATGTTCAAGCTGGTTTTAGAAAAGGCGGAGGAACCAGAGATCAAATTGTCAACATCCTCTGGATGGTGGAAAAAGCAAGAGAGTTCCAGAAAAACATCTATTTCTGCTTTATTGACTATGCCAAAGCCTTTGACTGTGTGGATCACAATAAACTGTGGAAAATTCTTCAAGAAATGGGAATACCAGACCACCTGACCTGCCTCTTGAGAAACCTATATGCAGGTCGGAAAACAACAGTTAGAACTAGACATGGAACAACAGACTGGTTCCAAATAGGAAAAGGAGTTCGTCAAGGCTGTATATTGTCACCCTGTTTATTTAACTTCTATGCAGAGTACATCATGAGAAACGCTGGGTTGGAAGAAGCACAGGCTGGAATCAAGATTGCCGGGAGAAATATCAAAAACCTCAGATATGCAGATGACACCACCCTTATGGCAGAAAGTGAAGAGGAACTCAAAAGCCTCTTGATGAAAGTGAAAGAGGAGAGTGAAAAAGTTGGTTTAAAGCTCAACATTCAGAAAACGAAGATCATGGCATCTGGTCCCATCACTTCATGGGAAATAGATGGGGAAACAGTGGAAACAGTGTCAGACTTTATTTTGGGGGGCTCCAAAATCACTGCAGATGGTGACTGCAGGCATGAAGTTAAAAGACACTTACTCCTTGGAAGGAAAGTTATGACCAACCTAGGTAGCATATTCAAAAGCAGAGACATTACTTTGCCAACAAAGGTCCATCTAGTCAAGGCTATGGTTTTTCCCGTGGTCATGTATGGATGTGAGAGTTGGATTGTGAAGAAAGCTGAGCACTGAAGAATTGATGCTTTTGAACTGTGGTGTTGGAGAAGACTCTTGAAAGTCCCTTGGACTGCAAGGAGATTCAACCAGTCAATTCTAAAGGAGATCAGCCCTGGGTGTTCTTTGGAAGGAATGATGCTAAAGCTGAAACTCCAGTACTTTGGTCACTTCATGTGAAGAGTTGGCTCATTGGA
>NW_011495025.1:9230729-9231163 GCF_000754665.1 Bison bison bison | reverse complement strand
CTTTAAAATAACTTTCGTGCTAAGTCTCTTCAGTCTTGCCCAACTCTTTGCCACCCCAAGGACTGTAGCCCACCAGGCTCCTCTGT
This sequence comes from Bison bison bison, assembly GCF_000754665.1. Taxonomy (NCBI): domain Eukaryota; kingdom Metazoa; phylum Chordata; class Mammalia; order Artiodactyla; family Bovidae; genus Bison; species Bison bison. Next base: position 9,231,077 of record NW_011495025.1, on the reverse strand, counting down.
CCATGGGATTCTCCAGGCAAGAATACTAAAGTGGGTTGCCATTTCCTTCTCCAAGAGAATCATTCCAACCCACGGGATCGAACCAGTCTCTTATGTCTCCTGCCTTGGTAAGTGGCTTCTTTACCACTAGCACCACCTGGGAAGCCCAAAATAAGTTTATTCTCTTCATTTTCTTTCTTCAACTCTACTGATCATGTTTATTTGCACTTTTGTAGACATTTGGAAAATATATATCCCATTTTAAATATTTGCTTACGCTAGTGGTTACTTTTGAGTAATTAATATGTTTTACAACTTTATTTCTATCATTATTAAACAGAAAAAGATTTTTTATTTGCCTTCTATAAG
>NW_011495025.1:9218587-9230629 GCF_000754665.1 Bison bison bison | reverse complement strand
GCCTTCTATAAGAAACAGCTTTGCATACTTTGTCTACTTTACTGCCGTTTTATCATCAGGTTATATTAGTTTTGGAATTTAGACGTCAATTGTTGCTATCAATGATGACTTTTATATAGTCTCTCAATAATAATTTGTGATGTCTGCTTTCCTTTTCTTAACATTATTTATGATAGTAATTTAATTTTATCCCTTACCAATTTCTGTGCTAACTGCCATCTGTTTTATAAAATACTTTCCTGTTATTGAGTCATTGATCTTGACTCATTTCAGTGTTAGCTAGAGAATGTCTTCAGCTCTTTTTCCCCGGTGTAAGCTTGTGAGTGGTTTGTTTTTTCTGAAACTTTGCATTACTTTAGAAATCCTTTCTTTTGGCTTAATACATCAACGAAAACTTGTAAGTTATAAAATTTATAGATCACAAGCTTTTCTCTCATCACAGTTTCATGACTGTTTCCTTAATGTAGTCTAGTATTTGATGTGATAGGAAAGTCTAATGATAGTCTAATTTTGCCTCTTATTACATATCTTTCTGCTTCTTTTTTAAAAAAATATTTGAATGTAGAATTTTTCTCTATTATTTTAGTTAATACTTCTCCACATGAAGTGTCTAGTTTTATTTTTTAATGTCCTGCCTCAAATACTCAGATACCCTTTTATCTAACATCTTTAGACACATTTTATGTGCTAAATTTTCTCTTCAAATATAAAATTGCTTCTTCCTCTGCCCAGTTGTCCTGGTCCTCTCTGTGGGGCTGCATCTCAGGTGTGGGATTTTTTTTTTCCCTCCACACTTCTCAACATCTGTTCCATGATTTCATCCTCACAATCCCCCTATACTCACTTCCCCCAACACATAACTCACCCTCAAGGGTTCAATTTTCTGGTGTCCACGTTTACCACTAAACTTCTCCATGTAGATTTTTATTATTTTTATTTATTTTAAAATATGTCATAATTTTAATTGGAGTATAGCTGATTGACATCATTGTGATAATTTCAGGTGGACTACAGGGCAACTCAGCATACATATATAAGTATCCATTCTCTTCCAAACTCCCCTCCCATCCAAGCTGCCACATAACTTTGAACGATGTTCCCTGTGCTATAGAGTAGGTCCTTGTTAGTTATCCGTTTTAAATATACTGCTGTGTACACGTCAATCCCAAACTCCCTAACTATCCCTTCCCTCCACCATTACCCCCTGGCCACCGTAAGTTCATTCTCTAAGTCTGTGAGTCTGTTTCTGTTTTCTAAATAAATTCCTCTTTACCATTTCTTTTTAGGTCTGCATATAAAGGATATCATAGGATATTTCTCCTTCTCTGTCTTACTTACTTCACTCAGTATGACACTCTCTAGGGCCCACCCATGTTGCTGCAAATGGCATTATTTCATTTTTTTAGTGGCTGAGATTTTTATTTCGATATTTTAATTCTTTGAAGTTTTACCAATATTACTTGATCCCCTGATTATATCCGCTTCTTGCCTTTGCATCTCACTCAATTATTTTATACTAGCATGCTTCCCTTTTATATCATTCTGTTATCCCTCTATAGCCCTATGGTTTCTGTTCTTTTCACCAAGGAGACCATGGATTCTTGCCTTTGACTGATGATGTTGTAATAGGTTTTCATTGCTTGGCCTTTATGCAATTCTGTCTCTGGTTTAGGGAATGCTGCAGAACCACTCTTTGGAAACTGGTTCCTCACATCCCATATTTTCTCCTGCATCAACATGGTCCAAATAGAAGCTTTAAGCTTATGCCTCCTTTCTCTGTGACCTTCAGCCTTCTCTCTGGCTGCATCCCTCCATACTATATGGATTTTTGGAAGTCCATGCTCCTGATGATTTATAATCCTGCCTATCATCTTTAACAGGGGAAACAGCATCCTAGTTTTTATTTGATGCTTCTCAGGAGCAGCTCAAGCACTAAGCTGGCCTGCTTTTTCTTCCTCATCCAGAATTCTGTTGAATTCTCCTTCTTATACTACAGCCCTCTTTATTAACAAGTGAGTTAAAAACCAGTGAATGAATGAGCAATAAAGTTTATCTTTACTTTCTTCCATGCTCTCAGGGCTACTCCAGCTTATAAAGGTTCATCATAAGCCAATCTGTTATAGAATTTCTTAACTTGAAGTCATCTGCCTGCAGTTTCATGAAACTCCTGCTCATATTCTGAGCTTAGATTGTCAGTCAAAAAGAGGTTTGAGTATTTTTATGAGTGTTTCTGTTTGGGTACATTTAAATGTTCAGGCTTTCTGTAGATTTTTTAGTCAGAAACTGGAAATGCTGCAGTGAGGGCTACTAGCTCAAATCCGTTTTTCAGGAGAATTCAGTTCATTGGAGATGGTGGTGGTGAAGGTCATGGGAGAGTGGGAGAGTTTTGTTTGATGGCATTTTAATATAAGGGGCTTGAGTGATTTCTAAAGTTCTGAGGAGCAGAAAAGCCATTTTAGACCATACATGATTATCTGAGTGAAGTACATGGAAAAAAAAAAAAAAAAACAAGACAGTTCCCAAGAGTTAACTGGAGATATGTGAGGTTTTATCCATCTATGTGATCACAATTACATTGTAAGCTAAAACTCACTGAAACAGGATTGGGTCTGAAAGGTTTAAACTTGTGAAGATCATCTATTTAGTTGTGTGTGTATATAGACTAACTAAAGTAGATTCAAGCTTATCTATATTCAGAGTACTGCAGAGCAATTTGTGGTTTGCATATCTTCTTAAATAAGGACAAATAGTCCTCTGTTTATGTGGTTTGGTCAACGGAATCTTTGTAATTAGATGTGTAAGCTATGCCCGTATCAGCAATTTGAGAAAGCTCTGATGATTTTATTTGAGAATTTGACTTTTAAAAATGCAAGAGCTCTCTTTCAATTTTTCATATTCTCCTTCCTGTTACATTATTTTACTGATGACCATTTGCTTTCTTGTTGCTTGTAAATGCTTACTTTATTTAAAAACTATGCCTAATGTGTTTTGGTAGTTCCAAAATGTTCACTTATTAAAGCTGGTGACATTGTCATATTGCGTTCATTGCAATGGCTGCTAAGAAAATCATCAGCTTAAGCAATACCAACTGCATTTCAATAGACAAATTAATCTTTTCTTGAAAGCTTCATCTAATCTCCCTTGTTCAACAGGAAGTTTTCTGCCTTGTAGGCATTTGTGATCTTTTGGCAGTAAAGAAGAAATATGATCTCTATAAGTAGAACTTTAAATGATTTTTTTAGAGTAAGAAAGCATAAATGTTCTAAAAATACGAGTGACTTTACTTGAATGCAGGTTTCAAAGGGAATGGATTTATAAAGTATTTATTTCTGCTAGGAATACCATTTGGCATAAAAAGCACTTTCTTTATAGCAGGCAGAGAATAGGATAGTGAGGAAGCCATGGCAAAACATTAATTTATTGAAAATGATGTTTGTATTTTTTTTCAGACTTCTGCCCTTGAACAAAACCTGTGTATCTAGATTTCCCTATCTATGAAATGTGTTAATTCTTTCTACCTTGTTTGGAAGATCATTATGAACATTAATGATGGTTTTCTATGGATAAATTCTGTATAACTTCTTTTAATAGGAGAGTATGGATAATTTACTCTTAAATGAAGATAGTGCCAACTGAAGCAGCTCAGCCAGTTATGCTGTTAGCTGATGTCTCACTAGACAGGGAAGTTCAAGGGAAAGGTTTTTGGGTGTGCCTTCCAGTTTGCAACAATTTCCAGAAGAAGATCTCAAAACAAGCCTCTCTGTTCCTAATTACTGTATGCGATGCTGTTGGTCTGCTCTTATTGTTTCCCAGTAATCCACAGCCAAAGAAGCATAAGCCAAAGAAGTTATGTCTCACTGTGTATGGGGCACACCCAGATGTACCACACAACCTCAAGTGGCAGATGCGTGAATATCCTGCAGCAATCTTCTCCCCAATTCATAATTTCTAGCAAGCAAGCATTGGTACCATCCCAACAGAACAACTATATTTTAGAATTTGATATACCTGGTCTTGATATTTCATGTGAAGTAAAGCTTAAGGGAGCTAATCAATGTGGACTGTGATATGAGATGCCTCATAATTATGTTAAAAGATGGAAAATGTTATCTGTCTGTAAGCCTACAATTTGAACTCAAGTGTAGACAGTGAATATACAGGTGAACATGAAAGCCAGGCTTCCTGTACCAGGGAGCTTTCTCCATCCAATTTAGAAGACAGACTATAAATGAATAATTTAAAGTGTTTGTATAAGATTGAATCCAGGTTTTATTGGTCACGTGTGTGCACTCAGATGTGTCCTACTATTTGCGAACTCATGGACTGTAGCCTGGCAGGCTCTTCTGTTCATGGAATTTTCCAGGCTAGAAATATTGGAGTGGGTTGCCATTTCCTTCTCCATTTATTGGTGTACTCTGAAGCTAATAGAGTTTTACACTGTATTAAAAAAGAATACAAAATTCAGTATGAAAAGGAATACTTATTTTGAAAGAAAAAACACATCAGATTGGAAATTTAAAAAAGTATTACAAATATAATAAAATCCAGAAAATAGCATAGTACATTTATTAAATAACTATGTATTGCTAACTATCTTCTCATTTTTCATTTCTTAGTTTATGTCCTCTAGTTTATTTTCTATATGATAATGATTTTGGGAAAATTATTTTTAAAAATCTAGCATATAATTCAGATTTCCTTTAGGGTGGTTATCAAAATAATGCTTTCACTGACTGCTTTAAGAGGCATGAAATTTGCAAATCCACACTCAGAACATCAAAGTGTTACTATTACTATTACACGTCTGTGCTCCACAAATAAATTTTTTAATAAATTGTGTTTTGCAAGATTTTTATCATCTGAAATCCACCTCTCATAATGAGAGGTACCAGTTAAGAAGTCCAAGATGGCATGAACACCATGCATTATATATCAAAGGGAGGTAGCCACATCTTTTGGACTGACTCTGGGAATTTGAGAAAGAAAGAAAGAAAACTCAAGAGGAAATTGGGGGAAAGACAAACAAACCCAAGAAGAGAAGAACAAAAAGAGGAACAATGGGAAAGGAAAAGGAAATACCATTTTTAGGCTATACTAAGCATTTAATATAGACATCCCTCAAAATTATGAAGAGATAAATTTGATTTTCCTGATTTTACAACTTAGAAGATTGAAGCTCAGAAATTTCAACTGTTTTACTCAATCTCAGTTACTGAAATCTGCAGCTGGAATTCAAGCCCATGTTTGCCTGATTCAAATTATTTATTCAATAAACATTTGTTACAAGCATGCTATATATGCCATTCTCTGGGGACTGGGCCTATAAGGATAAGTAAAGCATGTTTCTGCTCTCAAGTCAGTTACTGTTTCCCATGGACAGTACCTAGATAATGAGAAACATTTTACCAGGTAGAGAAAGGACAGTAATTATAAGCAATGAAACACACATAAGCAAAGACAAAATAGTCTCTGGCAGGGAGGACTATCAGAGATGATTTCCTCCAACATTAAGGATGCTATTGGGGCTGGTAGTAGTAGTTTGAGCTGCCGATAATCTTAGGAGCAATAGAGTGCACAATTTATCATCTTATGGCTTTTAGCACTCTTGACTGTCTTTTCACTATTTTCGTCTTTGGAGGAGTGTGCCTATCTTTTATGAACGGAAGTATAAACCACAAGACTCCATTCCAGTGCTTCAGGAGTTCCATGAAAAGTGAAATTGTTAGTCGCTCAGCCATGTTCAACTTTTTGTGACCCCATGGACTATAGCTCACCATGGAATTCTGTTCAAGGACTTCTCCAGGCAAGAATACTGGAGTGGGCAGCCATTCCCTTCTCCAGGGGATCTTCCCTACCCAAGGATTGAACCTGGGCCTCCTGCATGGTGGGCAGATTCTTTACCATCTGAGCCACCAGGGAAGGACTTCCATAGTGTATTTACCAAGTCAGATTGGATGGTGAATATTGACGCAGGCATTTGTTAATTCAAATTGTTATAACTTCTCAACTTGTAGATATTGGTATAGTTCCACAAAAGACATGAAGCACTTAGTACCATGCCATGATCCAATTGCATGCTTTCAACTAATTTAATTATGGTGATGAAGATGCAAGTGAATGTTTCAATAATGCACATTTAACAATATTTGTTCCATTATTATAGTCCTTGATGATCTGAAATGTGAGCACAGCAGTAGATGCCATTTTGATTTGCACTCTCGGACAAGTAAAATAGTTGCATGTCAACCAGGATGAGAAATATAGAATGCGTTAAACCAATCTTGTCATTTAATATCTGATGAATTACGAGTGATCACCCTTCCTGAAATATGTCAGTTTCTTCTGGTAGCACGCAAGGCTTTGTATTCATAGCTGGCACAAATTGCTGTCTCAATGTATGCTCAATTTAACAACTGTCTGTTAAAGTTATCAACACATTCCAACATCCATTGTACAAAAGAGCCCCTTCATGCATTAAGGCAGAGTGATTATCAAAACGGTGCAGGAAAGGGAAATACCCTTTGGTGCACCTTATAAAACTGCACATGCAATAGTTTGGAAAGTAGGCATTTTTATAGCATGGGAATATATAGTATAAATTTGATGTGGCAGTAAAAATTTTTTAAAAAGAGCGAGAGCAAAGAAATAAAAGTCTTTCCATATTGCACACATGCTAACCCCTACTTTCTGAAACCATAAAAAGCTTAAAATACCCAGCAGGTGTTTTAAAACTTAAATTAATTGCCAACACATTATTATTAATTTCAGAAATGCTGAAAAAGGAAAATAAAAAATATGTGTTGACATAGTGGTACATGGGCTATTTGAAAACAAATATAAAACCTAAATAGGTTCATGCATGCATGCTAAGTCGCTTCAGTCGTGTCTGACTCTGTGCGACCCTATGGACAGCAGCCCACCAGGCTCCTCTGTCCACAGGATTCTCTAGGCAAGAGTACTGGAGTGCATTGCCATTTCCTTCTCCATAAATAGGTTCAATTGGATATATTTCATTCACAAAATAGCAATTAATAGTATACTTGCTGCTGCTGCTGCTGCTAAGTCGCTTCAGTCGTGTCCGACTCTGTGCGACCCCAGAGACAGAAACCCACCAGGCTCCCCCGTCCTTGGGATTCTCCAGGCAAGAACACTGGAGTGGGTTGTCATTTCCTTCTCCAATGAATGAAAGTGAAAAGTGAAAGGGAAGTCGCTCAGTCGTGTCCGACTCTTAGCGACCCCATGGACTACAGCCTACCAGGCTCCTCCACCCCATGGGATTTTCCAGGCAAGAGTACTGGAGTGGGGTGCCATTGCCTTCTCCGAATAGTATACTTAAGTGACTGAAATACGGACTATTAAGTCTTAGATTATTTAGGAAGGTTTGAGGGGGTGATGATTGGGACCACTGAGGGAGAACCAGATTCCAAAGAAAAATAGCAGAAGTAGTAGGTGAGAATAAGAATATAAATAAAATATTCTGTGTGTCATGCTTTATAGAGACTCTATGGCATATAGTAAGTTTAGAAAATACATTGTTGTTTTAAATTTATTCAGCCCTTTTAAATTTAATTATACACAATTCAACACATATCAAGCACTTGCATGCACCTGGTGCTGTGCTAAGTGTTGTGGGAAATAAATGTGATTATTTCTAACCCTTCTTTTAAACATGAGGGATTCTGACTGAATTTCCCCATTATCTCCTAACCATAGGGGAAGCTAGATGAAATGGGGTGAAAAGCTTGGACTTGGAGTCATACAAACTTAGTCTTGAATCCTGGATCTGCTACTTGTTCATTGTATATTGTTTGAAAATTATTTATCTTTTCAGTGCTTTAGTTATCCTTTTCATAAAAATAAGAGAAATTAATTCATAAGATTGTGAGTATTAAATAGTATTTAGCTTTAGCCAAGTGTCCAGCACTTAGGAAAGTCTCAATAAATGAAATGATTTGCTTACTTGTTTGTCTGCCTTCCTAAATTGTGAGCCTCTGGAGAATTGTGAGCCCATATTGAAGAATATATTCTTATTTATCTTAGAATCTCACATATCTGATCCAGTGTTTGATGTCCACTGTGTATTTTACAGCTATCCATTTGCAGAACAGATAATTATGCATATATACACTTAGCAAAACTTCTATTCCTATTTGTCATGTATGATTTCTTATTATAGACATACTGAAATATTAACATGCCTGCTAATGCAGAAGAAAACACAAGAGATGTGGGTTTGATCTCTGGGTCAGGAAGATCCCCTGGAGGAGGAAATGGCAACCACTCCAGTATTCTTGCTTGAAAAATCTCATGCACAGAGGAGTCTGGTGGGCTATAGTCCATGGGGTCACAGAGACATGACTTAGTGACTAAACAATAAAATTGAAAATATTATATATACACAGGTATATATATATATATATATCTATATATATCTATATATCTATCTCACATATGTATGGCAAGCTTTTCCAGCACATAGTCTGGGCTATAGGAGACAAAAAGAAACCCTGTGTACTCACTGCTTTGTTGTTTATGAATACTTAAAGCTAAAGCTAAGTCGCTTCAGTCGTGGCTGACTTCGTGCGACCCTGTAGACGGCAGCCCACCAGGCCCCCCCGTCCCTGGGATTCTCCAGGCAAGAACACTGGAGTGGGTTTCCATTTCCTTCTCCAATGCATGAAAGTGAAAAGTGAAAGTGAAGTCACACAGTCGTGTCCGACTCTTCGCAACCCCGTGGACTGCAGCCTACCAGGCTCCTCCGTCCATGGGATTTTCCAGGCAAGAGTACTGGAGTGCGGTGCCATCGCTTACTGAGGTCCCTGGCTATTCTATTTCTTTTCTCCACCTTTCAGAGTGTTACTACATTTGCAACATATGTAATGTTCAGGGTTTTCTGTCAGTTCAGTCGCAAAGTCATGTCCAACTCTTTGTGACCCCATGTACTGCAGCACACCAGGCTTCCCTGTACATCACCAACTCACGGAGCTTGCTCAAACTCATATCCATCAAGTCGGTGATGCCATCCAACCATCTCATCCTCTGTCATCACCTTCTCCTCCTGTCTTCAATCTTCCCTAGCATCAGAGTCTTTTCAAATGAATCAGTTCTTCACATCAAGTGGCCAAAGTATTGGAGTTTCAGCTTCAGCATTAGTCTTTCCTATGAATATCCAGGACTGATTTTTTTAGGATGGCTGGTTGGATCTCCTTGCAGTCCAAGAAACTCTCAAGAGTCTTCTCCAATATCACAGTTCAAAAGCATCAATTCTTCAGTGCTCAGCTTTCTTTATAGTCCTATTCTCACATCCATACATGAATGCTGGAAAAACCAGAGCTTTGACTACACAGACCTTTGTTGGCAGAGTAATGATTCTGCTTTTTAATATGCTGTCTAGGTTGGTCACAGTTTTTCTTCAAAGGAGCAAGCATCTTTTAATTTCATGGCTGCAGTCACCATCTTCAGTGATTTTGGAGCCCAAGAAAATAAAGTCTCTCCCAGTTTCCATTGTTTCTCCATCTATTTTCCATGAAGTGATGGGACCAGATGACATGATCTTAGTTTTCTGAATGACGAGTTTTAAGCCACTTTTTCATTCTCCTCTTTCACTTTCATCAAGAAGCTCTTTAGTTCTTCTTCACTTTCTGCCATAAGTGTGGTGTCATCTGCATATCTGAGGTTATTGGTATTTCTCCCGGCAGTCTTGATTCCAGCTTGTGCTTCATCCAGCCCACCATTTCTCATGATGTACTCTGCATATAAGTTAAATAAGCAGGATGACAATATACAGCCTTGATGTACTCCTTTCCTGATTTGGAACCAGTCTGTCTCATGTCCAGTTCTAACTATTGCTTCTTGACCTACATACAGATTTCTCAGGAGGCAGGTTAGGTGGTCTGGTATTCCCATCTCTTTAAGAAATTTTCCAGTTTCTTGTGATCCACACAGTCAAAGACTTTGGCATAGCCAATAAAGCAGAAGTAGATGTTTACCTGGAACTCACTTGCTTGTTCATTGATTCAATGGATGTTGGCAATTTGGTCTCTAGTTCCTCTGCCTTTTCTAAATCCAGCTTGAACATCTGGAAATTCATGGTTCATGTACTGTTGAAGCCTGGCTTGGAGAATTTTGATCATTACTTTGCTGGTGTGTGAGATGAATGCAGTTGTGTGGTAGTTTGAGCATTCTTTGGCATTGCCTTTCTTTGGGGTTGGAATGAAAACTGACCTTTTCCAGGCCTGTGGCCACTGCTGAGTTTTCCAAATTTGAATGCAGCATTTTCACAGCATCATCTTTTAGGATTTGAAATAGCTCAACTGGAATTCTATTACCTCCACTAGCTTTATTCGTAGTGATACTTCCTAAGGCCCTCTTAACTTTTTCATTCCAGGATGTCTGGCTCTAGGTTATCTGGGTCATGAAGAATTTTTTTTGTATAGTTCTTCTGTGTATTCTTGCCACCTCTTCTTAATATCTTTTGCTTCTGTTTAGGTCCATACCATTTCTGTCCTTTATTGTGCCCATCTTTGCATGAAATGTTCCCTTGATATCTCTAATTTTCTTGAAGAGATCTCTAGTCTTTTTCATTCCATTGGTTTCCTCTCTTTCTTTGCATTGATCACCGAGTAAGGCTTTCTTATTTCTCCTTGCTATTCTTTCAAACTCTGCATTCAAATGGGTATATCTTGCTTTTTCTCCTTTGCCTTTAGCTTCTCTTCCTTTCTTAGCTATTTGTAAGGCCTCCTCAGACAACCATTTTGCCTTTTTGCATTTCTTTTTCTTGGGGATGGTCTTGATCACTGCCTCCTGTACGATGTCATGAACCTCTGTTCACAGTTCTTCAGGCATTCTGTCTATCAGATCTAATCCCTTAAATTTATTTGTCACTTTCACTATAAAATCACAAGAGATTTGATTTAGGTCATTCTTGAATGGTCTAGCGGTTTTCCCTACTTTCTTCTATTTAAGTCTGAATTTGGCAATAAGGAATTCATCATCTGAGCCACAATCAGATCCCAGTTTTGTTTTTGCTGATTGTATAGAGTTTCTCCATCTTTGGTTGCAAAGAATATAGTCAATCTATTTTGGTATTGACCATCTGGTGATGTCCATTTGTAGTCTTCTCTTGTGTTGTTGGAAGAAGGTGTTTCCTATGACCAGTGCGTTCTCTTGACAAAACTCTCTTAGTCTTTGACCTGCTTCATTGTGTACTCCAAGGCCAAATGTACCTGTTACTCCAGGTATCTCTTGACTTCCCACTTTTGCATCCAGTCCCCTTTTAATGAAGAGGACATCTTTTTGGTATGTTAGTTCTAGAAGGTCTTGTAGGGCTTCATAGAACCATTCACCTTCAGCATCTTTGGCATTACTGGTAGGAGCATAGACTTGGATTATTGTGATATTGAATGGTTTGGCTTGGAAACGGCCAGAGATTATTCTGTCATTTTTGACATTGCATCCAAATACTGCATTTCAGACTCTTTTGTTGACATGAGGGCTATTTCATTTCTTCTAAGAGATTCTTGCCCATAGTAGTAGATACAATGGTCATCTGAGTTAAACTCACCCATTACAGTCCATTTTGGTTCACTGATTCCTAAAATATCAATGTTCACTCTTGCCATCTCCTGTTTGATCACCTCCAATTTGCCTTGATTCATGGACCTAACATTCCAGGTTCCTATGCAATACTGCTCTTTATAGCATCAGACCTTGCTTCTATCACCAGTCACATCTGCAACTGGGCATTGTATTTGCTTTGGGTCCATCTCTTCATTCTTTCTGGAGTTATTTCTTCACTCCTCTCCAGTAGCATATTGGACACCTTTCACCTTGTGGAGTTCATCTTTCAGTGTCATATCTTTTTCCCTTTTCATACTATTCATGGGGTTCTCAAGGGAAGAATACTGAAGTGGTTTGCCATTCCTTTCTCCAATAGATTACCTTCTATTCAGGGTTTTAGCTGTACTTAATAGGAGGAAAAGGGGAAAATGAATCTATTTCATCTTGATGGAGGCACAATCCTGTTGTATAATCAAATTTTAA
>NW_011495025.1:9172196-9218487 GCF_000754665.1 Bison bison bison | reverse complement strand
ACATGATATTTTACATGTTTCATTGCCATTCTCCCAAATCTTCCCACCCTCTCCCTCTCCCACAGAGTCCATAAGACTGTTCAATACATCAGATCCAGCAATCCCACTGCTGGGCATACACACTGAGGAAACCAGAAGGGAAAGAGACACGTGTACCCCAATGTTCATCGCAGCACTGTTTATAATAGCCAAGACATGGAAGCAACCTAGATGTCCATCAGCAGATGAATGGATAAGAAAGCTGTGGTACATATACACAATGGAGTATTACTCAGCCATTAAAAAGAATACATTTGAATCAGTTCTGATGAGGTGGATAAAACTGGAGCCTATTATACAGAGTGAAGTAAGCCAGAAGGAAAAACATAAATACAGTATACTAACGCATATATATGGAATTTAGAAAGATGGTAACAATAACCCGGTGTACGAGACAGCAAAAGAGACACTGATGTATAATCAAATTTTAACCAACAGTATTTAACAATAGTATCAAGGCTTTGAAAGTGAAAGTGAAAGTGAAGTCGCTCAGTCTTGTCTGACTCTTTGCGACCCCATGGATTGTAGCCTACCAGGCTTCTCCGTCCATGGAATTCTCCAGGCAAGAATACTGGAGTTGGTTACCATTTCCTTCTCCAGGGGATCTTCCCAACCCAGGGATCGAACCCGGGTCTCCCGCATTGGAGGCAGATGCTTTAACCTCCGAGAGTCACGCAGCTGTGTCTGACTTTTTGTGACCCTATGGACTCTAGCCCTTCAGGCTCTTCTGTCTGTGGACCTATGTCAGGAAAAGAGAGCACCACTTGATCATGACAGCCCTCAGTGGAAAGCTTCATGCCCTCAGAGAAATGGACTCTCTGAGTGAAGAATGTTGATCCCTGATGGCAACAGTGTCTGAATGTTAGTAGATACTCTAAGACTGTCAAAAGTTCACTCTCTCACAAGTCTACCAGAATGACCTGTTAACTAAGCAAGGCTAGAATTAATAAATTGTTAGGTGAATGTTACATCTAAAGAAGGGCTTCCTGGGTGGAGCGGGGTGGGGGTGGCAAACGGTGATCAGCCCTCCAGTGTAGGAGACTCAAGAGATGCGGGTTCAGTCCTTGGGTTGGGAAGGTCCCCTAAAGCAGGTAATGGCAATCTACCCCAGTATTCTTGCCTGTAAAATCCCGTGAACAGAGGAGCCTGGCAGGCTACAGTCTGTGGTGTCACAAACAGTCAGACACCACTGAGCTACTGGGCCCACACATATAAAAAAGAGAGAGAAAATCCTTTTTTCCTCCCTTTTTTGTTCTATTTGAGCCCTGAATAGATTGGATGATGCCTACCCACTTTGATGGGGTAGGCATCATCTACCCCATCATCTACATTTGATCAGTCTACAGATTCAAATGTTAATAGCTTTTGGAAACACTCTCAAGGACATACCCAGAAAGAATGCTTTACCACTGGGTGTTCCTTAGCCCAGTCAAACTGACACTTAGAATTAACCACCACAGGTACTGGTTGCAACTGGGCAAAGCCCATGAGATCATGGAAGGATTGATGAGGAAATATTAGATGAGACTCTGTTGTTTGGTAAGCAAGCTCTTTGCCCAGATGGGTATGCTACGGGGAAAGCTCTTTATCCAGATAATGTGCTTATGGATTTTCTGGAAACAAAGTTATTTCTTGGAGAAGTTATCTTCCTGGAGAAGAATTTCATAGAAGAAATAATTGAGTCATGGTGACCCAGATAGTCTCAGTTCTCTATCCTGGTAGTGAAGTTAAACTGCTATAGATGGGCTCAGTTTTAAAGTGGTTTAAAATAGAAAGATATACTAAAGGTAGAAAAGAAAAATTGTTGAATCCACTTATTGGAATATCACATTTTTCTATGTATATTCCAAGGTCCAATACAGATGTCTTCTCCTCTACTACACCTTGCTCCATTCTCTAAATTGAAATAGAATTTTCTGTTTCTCATTGTCTAACAATTGTTTCTAACAGGCATATATTTTAGCAGAGGGTTTAACTTTTTTAAGAAAAACGGAAACTGTCTAAATTTTAGTTATCAATAATACTGAAATCATTTATTCCTTTCTCCTCTTTTATGTTTTTATTTTATATTATAGTTGATTACCAATGTTGTATTAGTTTAAGGTGTATAGCATCAAAAAAAAATAGAATTAAGTTTTATATCAGGTTATTTTTAGTGAACATTTGAAACTAAGCATAATTTCCTGCCTTCCTCCTTTCCTTCCTTCTCTCTCTCTCTTTTTTTTTTTTCATTCTTTCCCATACTCCTGTCTCTGTTTTAAAATTGTTTTCATTGGAGCAATTTTAGTTTCAAACAAACATGAGAGGAAGGCACACCCGCCCCCACACGTGCCATAGCCTCCCCCATTATCAACATACCCACCAGAGTGGCACAGTTGGTAAAATGGAAAGATCTACACTAACACACTGTGATTGTTCAAAGTCCACAGTTTAAGTTCTGGCTCACTCCTGGTGTTCTACATTCTATGTGTCTGGACAAATATATGATGACACGTTGTCCATCGCTATGGTTATCATTCAGAGCATTTTCACGGCTTTAAAAAAAGCCTTCTGTGCTCTGCTATTACTCTCTAGCCCTTCCTCTAGCTGTTGGCTAATCCTTTTACTGTTTTCACAGTTTTGTCTTTTCCATAATGTCATATAGTTGGAGTAATAGACTATGTAGCCTTTTCTGACTGACTTCTTCTTAAATATGCATTTAAGGCTCTCCCATGTCTTTTCATGTATGACTTGATAACTCATTTACTTTTAGTGTTGAATAATACTCAATTGTCTGGATGTACCACATTTATCCATTCATCTACTAGATAATATTTTGGCTTCTTCCAAGTTTTGGTAATTATTAGTAAGGCTATGGTAAATATTCATGTGTAGAGTTTTGTTTGTAACCTTTATTTTATTAGGCAATTAAATTAAATGCCATAAAATGCTAACATGACATGGAGAAATTGACTTCCATAAAATTTAAGTCAAAGAAATTTTGATCCAAACCATACTTTTATTCAGCTGAGAGGTGGTTGCTATGGTAGGGGTGAAATTAAATGCCATAAAATGCTAATATGACAACCTCATTCCCAGAACCCAATACAGGGTCTAACAATGAGTAAGTATGTGTTAAGTTCAAGTGTTTTGAATTGATGAAGTTCTTAATAAAATTTGGTATATTTGTCATAGTTTGATTCAAATTATTATATGTAGATTTCTTCTCTTGAATATGAACTTTCAGAAGGAAGATTGAGTTTTCCATACAACTGTGCCTCCAGTCTTATAGTTACATACCTCCTCTCCCACCCCATGTCTGAAGATAGAAAATAGATTGCATTGAGGGACTAGAAGGAAGTAATTGTAATATTTATCAAATTTAAAAAAATGTTTATAGTTCATATGATCTACTAAGCAACTTAGGAAAAATGAGGCATTTTGCATTTTTATTTCACTGAATCATTGCTTTAGATCTTATATCCTATAATACAATATATGAATATTTTTAGTTTGCTTCAAGGTGATTTTATTTTAGATACTGAATTGTTGAAATATGGTTTCTATAGAAACTGTATAAGTATGCTGACCTTTAATGATAGACTTGGAAATATGTATTGGCTTTCAGAAATTTCCACTGTCCTTTCTAACAACTTTATAGCAGTGAATTTCAGTATCCTAAATGAAATGCAATATAATGCTAACACTGTGCTGTGTGCTTAGTACTCAGTGGTGTTTGATTCTTTGCGACCCTGTGGACTGTAGCCTTCCAGGCTCCTCTGACCACAGTCATTCTGCTGTCTTTCACTTTATGGTAACTGTTTAAAAGGCATCGAAGCAAGAAAAGCCCCAGTGTAAACACTTTTAAGGCTCTCGTTAATATAGTGTTTGTCAATATCCCATTGGCTAATGTAAATCACAAGCAATGGAAAGAGTGGGTTGCAATGTCCTCCAACAGAGGATCTTCCCAACCCAGGGATCAAACCCAGGTCTCCCACATTGCAGGTGGATTCTTTACCATGTGAGCCACCTGAAAGGTAGAGGAATGTTCCTTTTTACTCAAAGAGTAAGTAACTATTATGTCTTATGATAGTGAGAAGGTCTACAAGGCTATCTTTGGATTAGTTTGTAATTGCATATAAATTGGAGAAGGCAATGGCAACCTACTCCAGTGTTCTTGCCTGGAGAATCCCAGGGATGGCGGAGCCTGGTGGGCTGCCGTCTATGGGGTCGCACAGAGTCAGACATGACTGAAGTGACTTAGCAGCTGCAGCAGCATATAAATTATTTTAAACCCAAAATTTGAAGTCAGTATTAATGCTAAGTTCAGAATTCTGGGATTTATGATGTTGTTCTGAGGATTTTTAAAGACCATATCTAAGGAAAAGGATATGGGAAACTATTCTTTTGTGAGTTTCATGTCTAATCATTTTATACATCCCACTTTTTTTTTTTTTTCTTTTGTTTGCCTGATTTAACTTAATGCCAGATGCTAATTGGCAGTAAGTTTATTTGGTGGAAAAGTCAATGAACATAAAGAATCAGGGGCTTAATATTACAAACTAGCATTTTTACTTCTGGAAATAAAGATGAGCATTTTCTAGCAAATATTTAAACCTCCTATTGTGTGGTAGATTTAATGAGACAGTCATAAAAATATGCAACTCCTTCCGTCAAGAGTTAGAGACTATTCCTCCATCTTTTAAATCTGGGTTTGCTCATGTCACTTACTTTAGCTGATATGACATTAGAAATGTGGATATGCTTTTTGTGGATTCATAGGAAACCCATGGATTTTTTTTTTTTAATGTAGTAACAACTAAAGAACTACCACTTGTATTAAAAGTGAGAGAGTTAATTCAAATTGGAAAATGTTTTGGTCCCAAACTTTTCAGAGGTAGATAGCAGGTTGAGCAAGCTACCTGGGTATTCCTTGTTTAAAAAGGAAGGATGACTCTGAGGACAGAAATGAAAAGTATAGAGAAAAGTAGACTAAGGAATTTGCTTTTCAAGGAGCATGCTTGAAGACTACATAAGACTACATACTACATGTCTGGCCTAATTTCACAACTGCTATGGACCAGTAATTTTTATTCCTTCTTTTTGAAATGAAAGTGAAAGCCGCTCAGTCGTGTTTGACTCTTTGCAACCCCATAGACTATACAGTCCATGGAATTCTCCAGGCCAGAATACTGGAGTGGGTAGCTGTTCCCTTCTCCAGGGGATCTTCCCAACCCAGGGACTGAACCCAAGTCTCCCACATTTCAGGCAGATTCTTTACCAGCTGAGCCACCAGGGAAGCCCAAGAATACTGGAATAGGTAGCCTATTCCTTCTCCAGTGGATCTTCCCCACCTAGGAATCGAACCAGGGTCTTTCGAATTGAAGGCGGGTTCTTTACCAGCTGACCTACTAGGGAAGTCCTTTTTTGAAATGGGAGCATCTAATGTGACTGTTTTGTCCATGTGCAGAATAAGGGTGAGTAATTTACTTTCTGTTTTACATGTCACTGAATCTTAGAAACCGTATCCATCTTAGACCAGATACTGAATCCAAAATACTAGTTTTTGAGCCTGATGGCAAAATTTATGGAGACATTTTTGGAGCCTTTGAAGAAAGTAACTTATTTGTAGATAGGAGAAATGCAAATAGTTGTGAACATAGTTGAACTTTGGTAAAGTGAAAGATAACATGGCCATCAGATTTTTCAGCTCCTCTTGTCAAGAGGCAGAATCTATCTTTCCATTACTCGTAATTTACATTAGCCAGTGGGATATTGACAAACACTGTGTTAACAAGAGCCTTAAAACTATTTGTGCACTGGAGCTTTCCTTGCTTCAATACTTTTTAAACAGTCACTATGAAGTAAAAGACAGCAGAATGACTGTGGTGTGGCCACACTCTGCATGTTGATGACAGATGTGTGGTTCAGTCATCCCTTATCTCTCCAGAAAAATCCAGGCATGTGAGTAAGGTCCTCTGAGATCAGCCAGGAAAAAAAGTCACAACTGTTGAAACATACATGCCAGTTGAGAACTGACTACAAATGCATCAGTTCAGTTCAGTTCAGTCACTCAGTCATGTCCGACTCTTTGTGACCTCATGAATCGCAGCACACCAGGCCTCCCTGTCCATCACCAGATCCCAGAGTTTACCTAAACTCATGTCCATCGGGTCGGTGATGCCATCCAGCCATCTCATCCTCTGTCGTTCCCTTCTCCTCCTGCCCCCAATCCCTCCCAGCATCAGGGTCTTTTCCAATGAGTCAACTCTTCGCATGAGGTGGCCCAAGTATTGGAGTTTCAGTTTCAACATCAGTCCTTCCAATGAACACCCAGGACTGATCTCCTTTAGGATGGACTGGTTGGATCTCCTTGCAGTCCAAGGGACTCTCAAGAGTTTTCTCCATCACCACAGTTCAAAAACATCAATTCTTCAGCTCTCAGCTTTCTTCACAGTCCAACTCACATCCATACATGACCACTGGTAAAACCATAGCCTTGACTAGACAAATACATAACTGAGTCCAATTGACAATAGAGGTGAGATGGCCCACCTGAAAGCTGACCCATAGAATCTTGAGCAAACAAATAGCTACTGTTTCAAACCATAATGTTTGGGGTATTTTTATGTGGCAATAGATAACTGATAAATTAACTGATAAATGAAAACCCACTTACACAACAGATGTCTAACATGTACCCATTATGTGCTGTTTTCTATGTTTGGTGTAGAAAAGTTTTTTATTCAATAAGATTACTAAAGTTGATGCTAATAATTAACTTATAAAATCAGAAGCCCCAACTTTAAGTACATAATTTATATATTTGAAGTGTTAACAAGAGCATCAAAAGAGATGGGCCTCAAAACATTATTACCTGCTTAATAATGAGGCTTTCTGCTCCTAGCAAGAAATCCTAATTTTCACTGGGAAAGATCTTAGCTGCCCAGCATCATCCAATATAGTGTTTTGTTAGAGCTGAGTTTACCCTCTTCTTCAAAGTAGTTCAGTTCAGTTCAGTCACTCAGTCGTGTCTGACTCTTTGCCACCCCATGAGTTGCAGCACGCCAGACTTCCCTGTCCATCACCAACTCCCGGAGTTCACTCAAACTCACATCCATTGAGTCGGTGATGCCATCCAGCCATCTCATCCTCTGTAGTCCCCTTTTCCTCCTGTCCCCAATCCCTCCCAGCATCAGAGTCATTTCCAATGAGTCAACTCTTCGCATGAGGTGGCCAAAGTACTGGAGTTTCAGCTTTAGCATCATTCCTTCCAAAGAACACACATGACTGATCTCCTTTAGAAATATTACCAAATCGGATTGTTTTAGCCATGCCTAGAATATGCCTCAGGAAAAATTTCATGACCTTATTCTAATTAATTTTTGTGAGCCTCAGTTCTAGGACTTTTATTAGAAAAGGAGAATTTGCCCCTTCTTGAGTAGCTGAGAAGATGAAATTGCCTGTGTCATTTTGGCACCAACATGGGAGATATTGATTTCATATGAATTCAAGAGAGAATGGGCTTCCCTGGTGGCTCAGGGGTAAAGAAACCACCTGCAATGCAGGAGACATAGGTTTGATTCCTGGGTCAGGAAGATACCCTGGAGGAGGAAATGGCAACCCACTCCTGTGTTCTTGCTTGGAAAATTCCATGAACAGAAGAGCCTGGTGGGCTGCAGTTCATGAGGTTGCAAAAGGGTCGGACACGACTTAGCGACTAGACAACAGCAAAAGAGAATAAGAAAACTGAAATGGAAAGAACAAAACTGAGTACTGATAACAGCATTTGAGATCCTAAACTGAGCTTTCCTTGAAGCCATTTATCCCTGGAATTTTTAGTTTTGTCATCTAATAAATTCCTTGAAGTCTAATTAATTTGGGTTCCAAAAATCTTAGCATAAGAAGAGTATGTGTTACACTTTATGTTTGACCAAACTCCTCTTTCAAAATAATTTCTCCTCTTCATTTTGTTTTTATTCCTCTGATTTGATTTAACATATTATTACAGCATTGAAAGCCCTTTCCAGATGTATAGGTACCAGCTGTCCTCTACAATAATCAAGTGTACAGCTTCTATAGGCACAACTCTAAAGCTTGTTTGCAAAATGCTTGACAAGAAGAAGCACAATTTTCCTAATGGAAGATTACTCCTTTTTGACAATATACATGCACGCGTTATCCACATAATAAAACAATTTACATATCTCTGAGAGATAGGAATACCAGACCACCTGACCTGCCTCTTGAGAAATCTATATGCAGGTCAGGAAGCAACAGTTAGAACTGGACATGGAACAAGAGACCGGTTCCAAATAGGAAAAGGAGTACGTCAAGGCCGTATATTGTCACCCTGCTTATTTAACTTATATGCAGAGTACATCATGAGAAACGCTGGACTGGAAGAAGCACAAGCTGGAATCAAGATTGCCAGGAGAAATATCAATAACCTCAGATATGCAGATGACACCACCCTTATGGCAGAAAGTGAAGAGGAACTAAAAAGCCTCTTGATGAAAGTGAAAGTGGAGAGTGAAAAGTTGGCTTAAAACTCAACATTCAGAAAACAAAGATCATGGCATCTGGTCCTATCACTTCATGGGAAATAGACAAGGAAGCAAAGGAAACAGTGTCAGACTTTATTTTCTTGGGCTCCAAAATCACTGCAGATGGTGACTGCACCCATGAAACTAAAAGACGCTTACTCCTTGGAAGGAAAGCTATGACCAACCTATATAACACATTGAAAAGCAGAGACATTACTTTGCCTACAAAGTCTGTCTAGTCAAGGCTATGGTTTTTCCAGTGGTCATGTATGGATGTGAGAGTTGGACTGTGAAGAAAGCTGAGCACCAAAGAATGGATGCTTTTGAACTGTGGTGTTGGAGAAGACTCTTGAGAGTCCCTTGGACTGCAAGGAGATCCAACCAGTCCATTCTGAAGGAGATCAGCCCTGGGATTTCTTTGGAGGGAATGATGCTAAAGCTGAAACTCTAGTACTTTGGCCACCTCATGCAAAGAGTTGACTCATTGGAAAAGACTCTGATGCTGGGAGGGATTGGGGGCAGGAGGAGAAGGGGACGACAGAGGATGAGATGGCTGGATGGCATCACGGACTCGATGGACGTGAGTCTGAGTGAACTCCGGGAGTTGGTGATGGACAGGGAGGCCTGGCGTGCTGCAATTCATGAGGTCGCAAAGAGTCAGACGCTACTGAGCAAATGAACTGAACTGAACTGAACTGGACTATTTGGGCTTCCCAGGTGGTGCTAGTGGTAAAGAACTCACCTGGCAATACAGGAGATAATGCGCATTCGATCCCTGGGTTGGGAAGATCCTCTGGAGGAGGGCATGGCAACCCACTCCAATATTCTTGCCTGGAGAATCCTATGGACAGAGGAACCTGGCCTGCTACAGTCCATAGCGTTGCAAAGAGTCAGATACAAACTGAAGCGATTTAGCACTCACACTCACTGGACTGTTACACAAAAAAGAAAATATTTTTTCTTTTTTCCTTAACTATGTTTTAGTTTCTCTATATTACAGTAGCTAGCATCTACCATAACTGATCATAATTTTCCTTTGATTTTAGTAGCTTATTAAATATGGCATTATTTTACCAGGTAGATTTAATGTAAGAAACAGAAATTTCTCTAGGTATATCAAGCAAAATGGAATCAGTGCTTATAAAACTGTCGGAAGGCTAGAGAAGTAAATGTTAGAGAGGCACCTGGACTTCAGGGTTGTATCACTGTGATTTTGATACAGAGAGGAGGATAGTTTTTGCAGCTGCTAGAAAAACAGCTGTCTTTTAGTGTTTCACTTACTAGACACAGGAATGTAGAAGAACCAATTGAAAAAAATTACGTGTCTGTTAGACCTTATTTGAAAGAAGCTTTTTCCTCACTCTGTCAAAAATACTGCAAGTGCAACATATTAATAGAATCTCACTCATAACTAAATTTTAGCTATAAAGCATTCTAGAAAATGTAGTTTTAAAAACCATTTTCTATGACAGAGGGGGAGGACATGGAAGATGGTGGGATGGATAAGTTTAAAGTAATTATACTCTGTATTAGTCAAGATTCTCCAGAGAAACTATTCCATTTTTGTTCAGCCACTAAGTTGTGTCCAAATCTTTGCAACCCCACGGACTGCCAGGTTCTGTCCATGGAATTCTCCAGGCAAGAATACTGGAGTGGGTTGCCATTTCCTTCTCCAGGGATCTTCCTGACCCAGGGATTGAAACCGTGTCTCTTGTGTCTCCTGCATTGGCAGGCGGATCCTTTACCACTGTGCTACCTAGGAAACCCTAATCAGTGATGCTGTATTCAAATCAATAAAAAGGAAGCAGGCACAATGGATGACCCTGAACTTCAGTAGATTAATACAAGGACAGTTTTCTTCAAGTTCATGTGAAAACTATGATAGATTTACTGACTTCATGATAACTTTTTATGGCAAATACCTTCTATATGGTGACTGTTTCAATGCCATGACTCCCCAGGTCAAAATGAGGCTTTCTTAGTCTCTAGGCAGATAACGCTGTATCCTCCTACTCTAGCAATTAACTGCTTTATCTTAGAAATGAAATAAATACGTTCCTTATAGGAGCAGAACAGGTCATGTGGCCTTGTCTAACTGCAATAGGCCTGGAAAATGTAGAAAAGCTCATGAAATATTTGGTTAGAATTATTGTTTCTGCCAGTCTTTTCTAGAAACCTTTAAACTAATCACACGTATTACACCCCTGCACTCACAGTACTCATCGTCACACAATCAGCATATATTACATGTTAGTGGAGCAAAGACAGGAGAGCAGCAATAAACATTCACAGTCAGAAAGAGAAAGAATGGAAGACTCCCAGAAATCACTAATCCACAGCAATCCTAAAGCATTTGAAAGATATTGATTAGAATTCTTCTGTAGTGTGGAATGTTCTTTAATTAGTTCCCAACTCTGCAATTTAAGGGGAGCTCCCAAATCCATTTTTCACTGTGCTATCTGGCTCCACTCTCTGGCCAATCTTCCTTTTTGTCTTCCTCAGTCTCTCTGGCTCAAAGCGGGCATTGTATCTTTCTCTTTCTTGCTGGTAAAAGTCTGGTTGTCAAGTTTGACTAAACGTGGAATACTTCTGTCTACACTTATGGTACAAGTTCCTAAAAGTCTTAGTAGGTTTCTTGTCTATTTAAGTTAGCTCTGTGGACCAGTAGCCAGGAACACAGTTCATTTGAGACTTAGTTTTCATATCAACTATATTTCTTCACTTTCTCAATTATAGACATGTTTCTTTTGATTGACTATGGACCCGTTTTGAGATTGTAGAGCTTCTGTGGCAAAGCCTCATCTTGAATGCAATCTTTTCATTGAGAAAATTTACGTAAGTAAAAGATGTCACCTCTTTAGTCTAATGTTTGCCTTGAGAACAGCTAATCACATGAAAATTTTACTGGACATTTTTGACTATCCTGATTTGTGCTTTTATTTTTACTGTTTGGAGATAATAAGCAGGTGCCTTTTCCAACCCAGCCTGGTTTTGAATTTCTGTGTTTTGCCTTTTCCCTTTAAATTCTGCTTTAAAATTGAATTTAAAATCAGTTCTTTCCTGAGTTTATTTCTCTCATAATGACTTGTCAATAGCAGCCAACAGCAATCACTGTGAACTGCTGGTGACTTGTTTTCCAACCTTTCTTATAGATCCACAAATACATTGACTGTATAACAGTTTTGCCAATTATTTTGTCACTGCCATAAAATGGGTCAATATCCTGCTAAACTGATATCAATTGCCTCATCTTCTGCCATGCAACTGCTAAGTTTTACCATAGATGCACCCTATTTCTACAGTAACAACGAGATCCCAGGTCTCAGTACTTAATGACAAAAGCTTTGTTTCTCACTCACCTAAGTCTGTTTCAGCTCTAAAGACTTTTTGGTTTACTGTCCTTCATGTAGTGCAGCACTACAGCAGAGAGAACAAAACACCCAAAGTCCTTACGCTGGCAATCAAATATTTGACTTGGAAGTGACACAACTTACTTGGTTCATATACCTCATCGACCAGGGGTTATTGGCTAGAACTTCTTCCATCTATTGCCCTGAGTTAGGTGATTTGCATGCTCCTGAATAAAGCTTTATGCTAACTGGCTAATCCCTGAGATATTTGCCAGGGTAAGTGGAATAGAGTTGAGTAATGGTGGCTCAGAGGTAAAGAATCCACTTTCAATGCAGGAGATGCAGGAGACGGGGGTTTGATCTCTGGGTTGGGAAGATCCCCTGGAGGAGGAAATGGCAACCCACTCCAGTATATTTGCCTGGGAAATCCCATGGACAGAGGAGCCTGGTGGGCTACAGTCTGTGGGTTGCAGAGTCAGACATGACTAAGCACCCAACACTATCAATAATATTAAGTGAAATAGGATTGCTATGATTGGCTTAGATTATGCAGGTCCCACCCCTAAAGCTGAGGCTAACTCTTCAAGCAGCATGATGTCAACACACGGTGGGCAGAGTGGAACAGATGTGGCGGAGTCAATTACAGTTTTAACTAAGAAATAGGCTCTTTAATTATTGCTATCCAAAAGTTTCTTCATGAATGGCCATCCTCTAATACCCCAAATCCATATATAATTAATTGGTGACCTATGCTATGCTTTATTCATCTGAAAGCAATAAGTAAGCTTAAGAAAACTCCTTAACATCTTCCAAACCTATCCTGGACTTTTTTCTGGAGACTAGAATCCATTTCAAAGATCTGACTCCTTAGTACTCTGGCCATAGCTCTGCAATGATGCCCTAATATGATGAGAGACATAAGGCTGTGTTTTCAGATTGGGAGGAAGTTTGTGAGATCCTTATATGATAGGAGTTTGGTTCTGAGAGAAGCATTAATGAATGTAGAACAAATGCTAAAAGAGTAAGGAAAGAAACAGATGGAGATACCAAATACGTCATTTACCAACTGCACATTTCCCCTCCAAAGTTGGCTCATAGCCATGTTTATAGAAAATGAACAGTAATTGACGATAACCACAGTTCCCTCTTGTGACATGGTCTCTGGGTTGCATTATCTCTCTTGAGTATTTAATCATTTAAGTAATGGTTACAATCTAATTCATAAACACTCTTTCAAGATGAATTTAATTCCTCTGTAGCCTTCAAATGATAAGACAGAGGGGTGGGGAAAGTGAGAAGTGTTTCCTAAAGTACTCTTCTGCAAAGGAAATGAAATAAATGGCATCCATATGCTTTCAGATTGGTGTGGATTTTTAAGTTGCAATGCACACAGGTTTAGGAAATTGGGTGGGACTGGAGTCCCTTTGCCACCACTCTTGGGACAGAGTATGTTGTGGCTATACCATAGACTATTTCTAGCTCTTCTGTCTTTTGAAGCACCCTGTCTTGCGGAAGCTAATCCACCAAAAAAGCAGCACCTAGACAGCTGAGAGCTAGTTAAGGAAACCTCAACAAATTTTCTGTTATGATAAATGCAAGTGAGTTTTATCACAAGCCAGCTTGGCAGCTCTGTTCTCCACTATCCTGACTCAGACACTCAGAATGCAGTAGCCTCCAATTTTATGGTGTACATTTGCCAATGGAAAGAATGCAAGGTTAGTTGCTCAGTCGTGTCTGACTCTGCAACTGTAGGGATTGTAGCCTGCCAGGCTCCTCTGTCCATGAACATTTTGGCAGCATCACAGAAATTCTCGTCACTGTACGGAAATGTTGCCCTTTAGACCTGAGTCCCATAGATATTCAGAATCATCAAAATGACGGCAAAAGGCTTGAAAGCAATGAACTGAAAGCTTTGTTCAGAATGCTTTGAACCCACTCATTGCCCTTGGAGTTCTTATTCAAAAATCGGTTTTAATCTTTCAAAAAGAAAGAAAAAGTGTTGGCTATGATAATTGCTTATGTATCTAGAACACAGTCAAAAATTGGAAAACAAGCAAAAACACCTCAGATCAAGTTATGAGTCATGATAAATAAAGTTGTTCCACAGTATCAAACAGCTAAATAATTGCAGTGCCTCAAAGTAAAAATGCTTATTTCTCATCCCTTCCTTATGACCATCACAGGCTGGCTTGGAAGCTCTGCTATCCACCATCCTGACTCAAGCACTCAGGATGCAGGAGCCTCCATTTTCAAGGTGTACATTTACCAATGGAAAGAATGGAAAGTTAGTTGCTCAGTCGTGTCTGACTCTTTGCAACCGAATGGACTGTAGTCCACTAGGCTCCTCTGTCCATGGATTTCCCAGGCAAGAATACTGGAGTGGGTTGTCATTTCCTTCTCCAGGAAATCTTATCAATCTAGGGATCAAAACTACATCTCTTACATCTCCTGCATTGGCAAGCGAGTTCTTTACCACTAGCACCACCTGAGAAATCTAGCAAATTGCACACTCACTCCTAAAACTTCAGCCTAGAAATGACAGATATTACTTCTGCTTATACTTTTATTTTACACAGGGCTGGGGAAACAGACTCTTGGAGGACACAAACAAAACCTTGTGCACACCAAGACCCAGGAAAAAGGAGGAGTGACCCGACAAGAGACTGACCCAGACTTGCCCAGGGATGTCCAGGAGTCTCTGGTGGAGGCATGGCTTGGCAGTGGCCTGCTACAGGGTCAGGGGTATGGAGTGCACCAATGCATGAAACCTTGTGAAGGAGATTTATCTTCATTACCTCCACCATAGTTTGGCTTCAGGTCAAACAACAGGAAGAGAACACAGCCCTGCCAATCAACAGAAAATTGGATTAAAGATTTGTTGAGAATGGCAGCGCCCATCAGAACAAGACCCAGTAAACCCCTCAGTCAGTCTCTCCCAGTAGGAGAGCAATATTGTAAAGAGCAATACTGCATAGAAACCTGGAATGTTAGGTCCATAAATCAAGGTAAATTGGAAGTGGTCAAACAGGAGATAGCAAGAGTGAACATCGACATTTTAGGAATCAGTGAACCAAAATGGACTGGAATGGATAAATTTAACTCAGATGACCATTATATCTACTACTGTGGGCAAGAATCCCTTAGAAGAAATGGAGTAGCCATCATAGTCAACAAAAGAGTCTGAAATGCAGTGCTTGGATGCAGTCTCAAAAATGACAGAATGATCTCTGGCCATTTCCAAGGCAAACTATTCAATATCATAGTATTCCAAGTCTATGCCCCAATCAGTAATGCTGAAGAAGCTGAAGTTGAATGGTTCTATGATGAACTACAAGATCTTTTGGAACTAAGACTCCAAAAAGATGTCCTTTTCTTTACAGGGGACTGGAATGCAAAAGTAGGAAGTCAAGAGATACCTGGAGTAACAGGCAAATTTGGCATTGGAGTATAAAATGAAGCAAGGCAAAGGTGAACAGAGTTTTGCCAAGAGAACGCACTGGTCATAGCAAACATCCTCTTCCAAAAACACAAGATAAGACTCTACACACATGGGCATCACCAGATGGTCAATACCAAAATCAGATTGATTATATTCTTTGCAGCCAATGATAGACAGGCTTTATACAGTCAGCAAAAACAAGACTGGGAGCTGACTGTGCCTCAGATGATGTATTCCTTATTGCCAAATTCAGACTTAAATTGAAGAAAGTAGGGAAAGCCACTAGACCATTTAGGTATGACCTAAATCAAATCCCTTACAATTATACGGTAGAAGTGACAAATAAATTTAAGGGATTAGATCTGATAGAGTACCTGAAGAACTATGGACAAAGGTTTGTGACATTGTACTGGAGGCAAGGATCAAGACCATTCCCAAGAAAAAGAAATGAAAAAAGGCAAAATGGTTGTCTGAGGAGGCCTTACAAATAGCTGAGAAAAGAAAGGAAGCTAAATGCAAAGGAGAAAGGGAAATATATACTCATTTGAATGCAGAGTTCCAAAGAATAGCAAGGAGAATTAAGAAAGCCTTCCTCAGTGATCAATGCAAAGAAATAGAGGAAAACAATAGAATGGGAAAGACTAGAGATCTCTTCAAGAAAATTAGAGATACCAAGGGAACATTCCATGCAAAGATGGGCATGATAAAGGACAGAAATGGTATGGACCTAACAGAAGCAGAAGATGTTAAGAAGAGGTGGCAAGAAAACACAGAAGAACTGTACAAAAAAGAGCTTCAATACTCACCTAGTGCCAGACATCCTGGAATGTGGGCCTTAGGAAGCATCACTATGAACAAAGCTAGTGCGGGAGGTCAAATTCCAGTGGATCTATTTCAAATCCTAGAAGCTGATGCTGTGAAAGTGCTTCACTCAATATGTCAGCAAATTTGGAAAACTCAGTAGTGGCCACAGGACTGGAAAAGATCAGTTTTCATTCCAATTCCAAAGAAGGACAATGCCAAAGAATGGTCAAACTACCGCACAGTTTCACTCATCTCACATGCTAGCAATATAATGCTCAAAATTCTCCAAGCCAGGCTTAAACAGTACATGAACCATGAGCTTCCAGATGTTCAAGCTGGTTTTAGAAAAGGCAGAGGAACCAGAGATCAAATTGCCAACATCCATTCGATCATGGAAAAAGTAGGAGAGTTCCAGAAAAACATCTACTTCTGCTCTATTAACTATATCAAAGCCTTTGTGTGGGTCCAAGAAACTGGAAAATTCTGAAAGAGATGGGAATACCAGACTACCTGACCTGCCTCTTGAGAAATCTGTATGCAGGTCAAGAAGCAACAGTTAGAACTGGACATGGAACAACAGAGTGGTTCCAAATTGGAAAGGAGTACGTCAAAGCTGTATATTGTCACCCTTCTTATTTAACTTCTATGCAGAGTACATCATGTGATATGCCGGGCTGGATGAAGCACAAGTTGGAATCAAGATCACCGGGAGAAATATCAATAACCTCAGATATGCAGATGACACCACCCTTATGGCACAAAATGAAGAAGAACTAAAGAGCCTCTTGATGAAAGTGAAAGAAGAGTGAAAAAGTTGGCTTGAAACTCAACATGCAGAAAGCTAAGATCATGGCATCCAGTCCAATCACTTCATTGCAAATAAATGGGAAACATTGGAAACAGTGGCAGATTTTATTTTTTGGGGCTCCAAAATCACTGCAGATGGTAACTGCAGCCATGAAATTAAAAGACACTTGCTCCTTGGAAGAAAAGTTAGGAGCAACCTAGAGAGCATATTAAAAAGCAGAGACTTTACTTTGCTCACAAAGGTCCATTTAGTCAAATCTATGATTTTTCCAGTAGTCAGGTATGGATGTGAGAGTTGGACTATAAAGAAAGCTGAGTGCCGAAGAATTGATGCTTTTGAACTGTGGTGTTGGAGAAGACTCTTGAGAGTCCCCTGGACTGCAAGGAGATCCAACCTGTCATCCTAAAGGAAATCAGTGCTGAATATTCATTGGAAGGATTGATGCTGAAGCTGAAACTCCAATACACTTGATGCAAAGAACTGACTCATTTGAAAAGACCCTGATACTGGGAAAGATTGAAGGTGGGAGAAGAAGGAGATGACAGAGCATGAAATAGTTGGATGACATCACTGTTTGATGGACATGAGTTTGAGCAAGCTCCAGGAGTTGGTGATAGATGGGGAAGCCTGGCAGGCTACAGTCCTTGGGATCACAAATAGTTGGACACCATTGAGCTACTGAACTGAACTGATACTTTATTAACCAAAACAAATCATGCATATGCTTTTGCCTTTCAAGAAGGCAGACAAATACAACCCTCCCATATCTCCATGGGCTTCCCCGATGGTGGTAAAAATAAAACCCGTTTGCCAAAGCAGGAGCTGTAGCACCTGCAGGTTTGATCTCTGGGTCAGAAGATCTCCTGGAGAAGGAAGTGACAAACCACTCCAGTATTCTTTCCTAGGAAACACAATGGACAGAGGAATTCATGGGGTTGCAAAGAGTCAGACACAACAGAATGACTGATAGCACACACACATGTTTCCATAAGGATTGGACACTAAAGGAACACTATTGACCTTTCTTCTAAGTGAAACAAATGCTGCTTACTACAAATACAGAAACACACTGGTTTCTGGAAAAGATCTTTAGGCTCCTATTGGAAATCTTTACGTATGTACCTGGTATCCACTTTCATTCTTGATTTCCTAAGTCATGCTGCTGCTGCTGTTAAGTCATTTCAGTCGTGCCTGACTCTGTGCGACCCCATAGACACAAGCCCACCAGGCTGTCCTGTCCCTGGGATTCTCCAGGCAAGAACACTGGAGTGGGTTGCCATTTCCTTCTTCAATGCATGAATGTGAAAAGTGAAAATGAAGTCGTTCAGTTGTGTCCAGCTCTTAGTGACCCCATGGACTGCAGCCTACCAGGCTCCTCCGTCTATGGGATTTTCCAGGCAAGAGTACTGGAGTGGGTTGCCATTGCCTTCTCCGGCCTAAGTCATAGTATTTTAGAAAATACTAAGATAATATACCTATAAAATACTTTAGAAGGTGTATTTTATAGCATGTACTAGTTTCCTAGGACCACCATAGCAAAGGACCACAAACAGGGTGGCTTAAACCATGGAAATTGATTTTCTGACAGTTCTAGAGGATAGAAATCAGACTGAAAGCAGTTTATTTCATCAGAGTCCTCTCTCTGATTGTAGATGACCATCTTCTCCCTGTCTTCATGTGGTCTTCCCTCTGTACATGTTGATGTCCTAACCTCCTCCACTTACAGGTTCATGAATCATACTGGATTAAAGACCCTTCCAATAACTTGGTTTTAACTTAATTACCTCTTTAAAGGCCATATATCCACCTACAGTCACATTCCAAAGTACTAGGTTTAGAATTTTAAACCCCCCTTCAATATGAATTTTGGGGCTAAACAATTTAGTCTATTATAGAGTATAATAGAGGTAAACTTAAAAAAAAAAAAGTAAAGAAATAAATTCAGAGATTTAAGAAAACCAGGGAAGTCTGATATAACTTTTGTGTCAGGATATATGCCAAAGGACTCTTGGAAAATTCTGTCATAACAATCAGATGGTGTGCCATAGGCAATGGAACAACTCATCCCTTAACTGGGGAAAAGGATGACTGGAAGAGTATGGTTTATTCCCAAGAGACACTTAGAATAACTAACATTAAAGGAAGAGAATGCATGACATTCACGATATGCTATTCATTTACACCCTTGGGCTCCACCAATATTTTAAAACAGTTTTCTACGTAAGGGATTTGTTTATACCAAGAAGCTGAGTGAACCAAGGAGATATCCAGGAAAATGTTCCAGGCAGAAGAAATAGTAATTTCAATGGCCTCAAAGAGGGGGTTAAGATAAATTTCATAGGCTTGTTATTTTGAGAAATTTGCGAATGACTGACTCTCACTGACCCAAATGTAGCATTCCCAAATTCCTGGCAGATACTAGTCTTTGAATTTAAGAACAAGACATTGGGATTTCTATAAATTTGTAGGAATTCTCTGAATGGCATTATTTATGTTTGATAGCATTCTATATGTTTTTAGGAATAATGAGTAACCATAAAAATAAACAAGGAATCTTTCCTCTGCAATAGATTCATATGGATTTTCATGAGTTTTCTGTAAAGTAAAATTGATATAATAAGTACATGGTTTAATATTATCATCAACCATATATTGTGCCAAGATTTTACATTTCAACAATACATACAAATGGTCTCAACTTAATATATACTTTATAATCTGCTGTTCTCAGTTGTGTCCTACTCCTAGTGACCCCATGGAACGCAGCCTGTCAGGCTTTTCTGTCCATGGAATTATCCAGCCAAGAATACTGGAGTGGGTTACAATTTCCTTTTCCAATAGTTCATAATAAAAATGCTAAATAAAGAACTAACAAATAAACAATTTACATGGGGAAAACAACATAAACTATTTAATATTTTAAAATTATCATTCTTAAAATGGAATTTTAGAGCCACCAAAGCATTCATTTCCCTGTTCAATAGAACTGATCTTTATTTTGTCACAAATATTCCCAATGGAGAAAAATGTATTTTATTTTGAATTAATGTTGGTCATATTTCTAAAAGTGAATTCAAAAACATCTTCAGATTGGTGCATAGTGCATCATTTGATGAGCTCATTTCAGTTTTTAACAGTGAAAAACATTTGTTTGCTTACCCTGATTTTTATTTGCTGTTGAACTTAATATAGCTTTGCAATTTTAAAACTTATTTTGGAGCAGTTTCTGATTTCATGTTGAAGTATCCCTCCACATTCACATCTTCTCTTGCATTAGTTCTGTTAAATTGTTTACAAGTAACTGTAGCCTATAGAAAATTTTCAAACTCTGAAGGTGGTAACAAACATTAATAGGCAGTATTTGAACAACATAATAGTCAAATTTCCAATAAAGGTTGGAAACAGTGAGAAACTTTGTTTTGGGGGGCTTCAAAATCACTGCAGATGGTGACTGCTGCCATGAAATTAAAAGATGCTTGCTCCTTGGAAGAAAAGCTATTACTAACCCAGACAGCATATTAAAAAACAAAGACATTACTCTGCCAACAAAGGTCTGTCTAGTCAAAGCTATGGTTTTTCCAGTAGTCATGTATGGGTGTGAGAGTTGGGCTATAAAGAAAGCTGAGTGCCAAAGAATTTATATTTTTGAACTGTGATGTTGGAGAAGACCTTTGAGAGTCCCTTGGACAGCAAGGAGATCCAACCAGTCCATCCTAAAGGAAATCAGTCCTGAATATTCATTGGAAGGATTGATGTTGAAGTGAAACTCCAATACTTTGGCCACCTGATGCAAAGAACTGACTCATTGGGAAAGACCCTGATGCTGGGAAAGATTGAAGGCAGGAGGAAAAGAGAACAACAGAGGATGAAATGGTTGGATGGCATCACCGACTTGATGGACATGAGTTTGAGAAAGCTCCAGTTGTTGGTGATGGGCAGGGAACCCTGGCATGCTGCAATTCAGGGGATCTCAAAGAGTTGGACATGACTGAACGACTGAACTCAGCTGAACTGAACAGAGTCATATGTTGAAACTGCCAATCAAAAAATGTAATTTGCTTCCTAAGCATGTTATTTTTTAGAACAACATTCATAAGATTTGTATAAACAATGCATACAGGCTTACTATTTTTTCTCTTTTCAAGAATGGCTTACCATTAGCAATGGACTAGCCATGAACATAAGCTTGTAAGAAATGTTAGTCTCAGTCATGTCTGACTATTTGCAACCCCGTGGACTTTAGCCCAACAGGCTCTACTCGTGGAATTCTCCAGGCAAGATTACAGAAGTGGGTAGCCATCGAAACTTATAACAAAGCAAGAGCTAAAAAGTAACACTGACTTCCTGCTGCTCTGTTCTGTTTTCTGGAAATATTGACCACAATTTTTGACCCAGCATGTCAGTATCTCCTGCTTTTGTTTTCAAGACAGTGCTTTCTTTTGTACCAGTACTATTTCTATGTTGCTAGTACAGCTTTAATTCTCTTAAGGGCATTATAATTTTGTTTTCCATTTTCTAGATTTCTTGATAGATATTTCATGAGGTTCAGAATTTGGAAGATATACATTTCTCAATAAAAATGGGAAAGAAAGTCCTCTGTGGAAACATTATCCAAATGAGAAATGTCCCTCTCTATGAACTATGCTAATTTTCTCATGTATTAGGAAAGGAGGCAAGTTATTGAACACAAATGAAAGAAGTGATAAGGTCAGATACATGCAACTTTAAATTAGATCTGTGATTCTCAAAGTAGTGTTCCCATATCAGCAATAATAACATCATGTTGGAACCTGTTAAATACACAAATTCTTGGGCTCCCCCACAGATCTCTGGAAGTGTAAACTCTGAGAATGTACTCCAGAAATCAGAGCTTTAAAAACATCTCCACGTGATTCTCATGTACAAAATGTTTGAAGCGGTAAAGAATCTGCTAGCAATGCGGAAGACCGGGTTCAATCCCTGGATTGGGAAGATCCCCTGGAGAAGGGAATGGCAATCCACTGCAATATTCTTGCCAGGAGAATTCCGTGAACACAGGCTACAGTCCATGGGGTCACAGAGTCAGACAGGACTGAGCGACTAATGCTTTTTCACTTTTGTTACATTATCTTCATGGTGAATGCCCCTCTTGACAGGAATTGTTTCCTCTCTTCATATTATGTTTAGTCACTCAGTTATGTCTGGCTTTTTGTGATCCTTTGGACTATAGCCTGCCAAGCTCCTCTGTTCATGGGATTTTTCAGGCAAGAATACTGGAATGGGTTGCCACTTCCTCCTCCAGGGGATTGAACTGGTATCTCCTGTGTCTTCGGCATTGCAGGCAGATTATTTACCCGCTGAGCCATCAGGGAAACCCTCTCTTCATATTACATATATATATGTAATATAATATGAGTAATATATTATGGATAATATAATGTATGTGTAACATGAGCTTCCCTGGTGGCTCAGATGGTAAAGAATCTGCCTGCAATGCAGGAGACTGGAGTTCAATCCCTGGGTCAGATTAATCCTCTGGAGAAGGGAATGGCTATCCACTCTAGTATTCTTGCCTGTGTAATACACTGTACATACAATATAACATGCTGCTAAGTCACTTCTGTCGTGTCCGACTCTGTGTAACCCCCTAGACGGCAGCCCACCAGGCTCCCCCGTCCCTGGGATTCTCCAGGCAAGAACACTGGAGTGGGTTGCCATTTCCTTCTCCAATGCATGAAAGTGAAAAGTGAAAGTGAAGTCTCTCAGTCGTGCCCGACTCTTAGAGACCCCATGGACTGCAGCCTACCAGGCTCCTCCATCCATGGGATTTTCCAGGCAAGAGTACTGGAGTGGGGTGCCATTGCCTTCTCTGAATACAACATACATATATACAATTTTTTAAAATATTTTAAATGCATATCTCCCCCTTCAAAGTTGCAACCTGAAAAGCCAGAGTATTTAATATCTGTTAATTTCTACATGTATCTTGTGATGAAAATTAAAATATTTGGGACTAATACCTATTTTCCAATGGTTTGACTCTTTCACTAGCTGCTTGATAATAAAAATGAATATTTTTTGTAAGGGGTAGAATTTCTCTTCAGTATTTGGTAAAGAATTCCTCTAAAACAACACTTATACACCATAATTGTTTCTAAAAATGTCACTTTACCAATTATGGTATGTTTTTAGAAACCCTGCTAAGTTATCAAGTAGTTAAACTGAAATGAAAGAAACACTTGTTACATGCTTAAGTGCTGTGCAATGTTACAGCATGTACAGATATGAGCACAACCACGTCCATCAAAAACATTATAAGGTAGCATAGTGAAATAAGTATAGATTACCAACTATAATACAAAACAGAAAGATATAAAACCTATAATAGAGGCATATGTAGCACACAGAAAAAATATGCTGTGCTTAGTCGTGTTCTACTCTTTGCAACCTCATGGGCTGTACCTCACCAGGCTCCTCTGTCCATGGGGATTCTCCAGGCAAGAATACTGGATTGGGTTGTCATGCTCCCCTCCCAGATATCTTCCCAACTCAGGGATCAAACCCAGGTATCTCGAATTGCAGGCAGATTCTTTACTGTCTAAGCCACATATATTATTTCCAAAGGGGTACTTTTTAGTTGTTTGGAAAACTACATTAATCAAGATTAGCCGTTCCTTGGATTGTTGCAACACATTTCATCTCCTTCAGTAACAGTATAGGGGTGCTATTTAGTAAAGAGGTTAGATGAATAATTCTCAGACTAGATGTTTGCAAGGAAATGGTTGAGCCACAGGGTACTTTAACTGCTAATTTTATCCATTTAGGTGGTTGCCACAGATTCCCACAACTGACATTGATATCTTTCATGAAAACAACTGAAAACTGTAGGGCTTGATTGGCATTAGTCACTGTGAATAATTGTGGCCCAAGTTAAGGATTAAAGTTACATGGAAAATATAGTTATGTTGTTGGGTTTTCTGTATCAGTATTTGTTACAAAAACCGCTATACTGCAAATGGCAGGAACTTGATAAGCAGGGGAAGTGGAGGGGGAAAGTATTCATTTTCCAAAACTGAATGCAATATATTAAGTCTACTTCATCACCAGGGATGTAGACTACTCCTTGAAATTTTCCAGGGATACACTTGGATGGAAGGGCTCAAAAAATTGTTTGTCAAACGAACTTATTCTGCTGCTGCTGTTGCTAAGTCACTTCAGCCGTTTCTGACTCTGTGTGACCCCATGGACCGCAGCCCACCAGGCTCCGCCGTCCCTGGGATTCTCCAGGCAAGAACAATGGAGTGGGTTGCCATTTCCTTCTCCAATGTGTGAAAGTGAAAAGTGAAAGTGAAGTCGCTCAGTCGTGCCCAACTCTTAGAGACCCCATGGACTGCAGCCTACTAGGCTCCTCCGTCCATGGGATTTTCCAGGCAAGAGTACTGGAGTGGGGTGCCATCGCCTTCTCTGGAACCTATTCTAGTATTTGATAATTTCAATTCTTCCTGATGAATGAGCTGGTCTATAAATCTGTTGCATTTATGACTACTCTTGCTATAATGTCCCCAGCACAGAAACAGCTACTTATTGCAAAACTATATGAAATACCTATTTCTGTACATTCAACCCTCCAAATCAAGACGAAATAACTTCTATTAACATCAATCATTAAAGCAAAAACGTGAAGAAAAGGAGGCCAAAAGAAGGCTACCTTATACTTGCATATTGCTCCTTTAAAATATGTGACAACTCACTATACACATCATAAGATTATAATTTAATAAGCTCCTATTCCTCATACATATCCCTAGGGGTAACTTCACTGATTTCACTTTATGTCCTGTGTGGGATCCATGTTCCTCAAATTTTTTCAAATGGGAAATACATTTTAGATATATAGCACAGTCACAGATGATTCAAAGGTGAAAGCCCCAATTGAATCTATTTGTACATTAGGAATAGTTCTGGATGTTCATCTGACTTATTTAATCACATTATAGTAATTATGATATAATAACAACATCTACCTCACCTCTCAATCTATGAGAAATAAGGCCTGAGGCTTGCTCAAGTATTTTTATATCCTTTGCTTTTATGTAATATATTGTATACAACAGCCGTCTGTCTATTTATCCCACATATATACATACATACACATCAAAAAGCTACATATATAAATATTTATATATATTTAATGTATATTATATAATGTGTGTATGTATAAAACATATATAAATATATAAAACATATATATATATACACACATACACATAAGTGTTGGTTGCTTAGTTGTATCCAACTCTTTGTGACCCCGTGGACTCTAGCCTACCAGACTTTTCTGTTCATGGGATTTTCCAGGCAAGAATACTGGAGTGGGTAGCCTATTCCTTCTCCAGGGGATCTTCCTGAACCAGGGATCGAACCCAGGTCTCCTACATTGCAGGTGGATGCGTTACCATCTGAGCCACCAGGGAAGCCCATATATACATAAACATATGTATATATATATATATATATAAAACATTGATTCTTTGATTACGTGCAAACTTTTGATCACCTATTAGGATAGTTTTATCCCTTGTCTATGTAGCCTTCACTGTAGACCATACTCCTTGGTACTGCCACCATCATTTCCTTTCCAAATCTTCAGGATGGTATTTATCAAGTGAAGGGATTAACAAGATCTGCCTTGAGGCAGAGACTAATTATTTTTGTTTTGGGGGTTAATCTTACTTATCATTTTATTCTGCAGATAAGGAATTGGAAACTATGGCCTGATGCTGTTTTTGTCCACCCCTTGAGCTAAGAATGGTTTTTAAATTTTTTAATAGTTGGAAAAAAAGAAGAATTATTCATGGCATGTAAAAATTGTATGACATTCAAATTTTGGTGTGCATAAATCAACTTTTCCTGGAATACAGCCATGCTTATCATTTGCATATTGTCTATGACTGCTTTCATAGCTCCAAAAGGGAACATGAGGTCTGTAAATTCTAAAACAATGGCTGTTAACCAGGTCCAGTTTGTTCTGAGGCCACAGGAGATATTTGAAAAAATCTGGAGATATTTTTGATTGTCACAAGTGGATGAGATGGATAGTACTGGAGCCTTATCAGAAGAGATTGGGATGCATCCTGCAAAGAACAATACAGCTCCTATAATAATTGTCTTGTATAAAGTGTCAGTACTGCTGAGATTGAGAAATTTTGGCCTTAAATATTTGCTGTATCTGGTCCCTTACAGAAAATATTTGCTAAACCTTGCCTTGCTGCTGCTAAGTCACTTCAGTCGTGTCTGACTCTGTGCGACCCCATAGACGGCAGCCCACCAGGCCCCCCTGTCCCTGGGATTCTCCAGTCAAGAACACTGGAGTGGGTTGCCATTTCCTTCTCCAATGCATGAAAGTGAAAAGTGAAAGTGAAGTCCCTCAGTCATGTCCTACTCTTAGCGACCCTTAGCATGGACTGCAGCCTACCAGGCTCCTCCGTCCATGGGATTTTCCAGGCAAGAGTACTGGAGTGGGGTGCCATTGCCTTCTCTGAACCTTGCCTTAGATCCCAATAAAAAATCAAAGGGAGCAAAGTTTCCTCTGATAATTAGAAGACTTAAGTTTAGATACACAAATTTAAAAAAAGATGAATAGTTACAAATTTAAAAAAAGATGAATATTTACAAATTTAGACAAATTCATTGAATTTTATTTGTGAAATAAATGTCTAGAAAAACTACCTCCATCAAATGGTTCCAACTGGACTCAATATCTAAAACATCCACCTGAAAAGGGATGTAGTTAACATTGAAAAAAACAAACAAACAAAAAACATAAACTCAATTGCTTATTTTGTGACATGTGTGCCAAATACCTATGTGATTATATTCTTCGAATTTCAGCTTAGTTTTGTGATTTAATATAGAGGGTGAATGAGTAGGTTTAGTACCCAGGAAATTCTGTGTCTCCTACTTCAATAGTCATTCTAGAATTTTCCTTTTAAAACACTTACTGGGTGTACATTTTCTTAAAGTGAAAGCTATTCTGTATTATTTAAGCCAAACACTGCCATTATATAAAAATAAGACATAAGAAACTTTCAATAGCAATGAGTCTTCAATAGTAAGAGACAGAGTAATAGGAACCACAACTGGGATTTCTTCTCTGATTTATAAGGATCTCATATTAAGTCACCTCTTAAAAATCTGTACATATAATATATGACTAAACTTATTGTCAACTGGGTTATATTTTCATTTGGCCTTTTCACCCTGCTTTTTGATTTTTAACAAAAGCACAGGAAATATTTCCTTCTGTGGTAGAAGGTAGGAATGGGAGAAGGTGTTCTTTCCCCCTGTCCATTAGATCATACTAATCTCATACTTTTTCTATTTGGAAACCTGACTTTGAGTTAATATATACCATTCTAACATGTCAAAGATGTTAATTTTTAATTTGAAACACTTGTCTTAATAAGAATGGGTGAGATCATGTTAGCTTTATTGTGATAGCTGAACAGTCCCTTAACAAGTGCCTAATGAAAAGAAACAGTGATATTGCAGCTTTGTCTCATTTTAGGCAACAATAATAAGAAGTGGCCCCAGAAAAATTGATAGCAGATTCCCATTTTGTTCAGTGTTCCAGAAATAATCTGGTTTTGACATAATGCAGGGTCAAAGAGAATAAAAGAAAATGTGGTGAATACAACTAATTGTTTCCAACTCGCTGAGAAGTGATGATTAAGACTCTGGTTCAGGAAACAGAAAGACCTGGATTTGAACATCAAATTTGACTCTTCCAAGTTGTGTGATTTTATGAAACTATTCAGCTGCTCTAAGAGTCTGTTTTCTCACTGGTAAAATGAGGATAATAAGAGTATGCACCTTACAAATTTGTTGGGGATAGTTAAATGGCATAACACACACTAGAATGCTCAGTCTATAGTGGCTTTAGTTACTATAATCTTGTCTTCTGGGGTACATCTGCCCTCCAGTCAGCTCATTAAATTTGGCTCAAACTCCA
Source organism: Bison bison bison (assembly GCF_000754665.1). Classification (NCBI taxonomy): domain Eukaryota; kingdom Metazoa; phylum Chordata; class Mammalia; order Artiodactyla; family Bovidae; genus Bison; species Bison bison. Next base: position 9,190,535 of record NW_011495025.1, on the reverse strand, counting down.
ATCTATGCCTTGTAATGTTCCAAAATCTTCCCCATAATTTCTGCCCCATAAGATCTTGCTGCCCATGGCTTCCCTGAACCCTTAAGTTCTTGCATTCTAGTGGGATATGTCTGTTTTCCTCAGAAATATTTTGATGCAAAATTCTTGGTGTTCACATAGAAAGCTATTCACACAATGCACTTGGTCTAACAGATTTTTCAGAAGCTTCTGGAGTCAACATGAGAGTGTTCTGCTACTGAAACTTTTGGCCACTGGGTGTCATGTCCTCATGTCCAATCCTCTTCCTCTCCCTTCTTTCCTCTTTCTGTTTTTGTTCTGGTTTCTCCACCTCCTTCTCCTTTCCTGTTTTCACCCCACCCTCTCCCTTGCTCCTTGGCTTCCTGTCTTAGTCTTCCTCTGTCCCCTTCTCCCTGATTCCTCTGCACTTTACATCCATCCTCAACTCCAGTTTCCAATTTCTCTGTCTCCACTATGCAAAACAGCTCCCCCTTCCTTGAAATCTTGTTGCATCAGCCCTTGAGGGGTTGAGAGAGCCTTATTTGTTCATTTTCTAACATGATATGCTTTTATTACTAATGTGTCTTTCTCCCTGCTGGAAATCCAGACTCAGATTTTTTAAAAAGTAACTGAACTGAATGTCTCATATTGTCACATAATTGCTTCATTCTCTGTGTTTGCATCTCCTGACCTCTACTATTATTTCTGTGAATTCTGAGGGAGCATCCACCTCTGAAGACTCCATGTGGCAACTTCTCTTGTATGTCTGAGGGCCGATAATGCTCTGCCTGCTCTTTTCTTATGACCTTTAGTTCCTCTTACTTGTATTGTGTTGATTTGCAATTTCTATATTTTCCATTATCTTTTAAACACTGGAAACTGGCCTCATTTGTTTCCATTTCTTCCACAGTGTTGCAGCCTAATGCAGTGCACAATGTTTCTATCTATGTTGCTTTCAAATAAAAACTCTATCTTTGTTTCCTCAAAAAACTAAAAATAGAGCTACCATGCTGTGCTGTGCTTCATTGTGTCTGACTCTCTGCACCTCCATGGACTGTAGCCAGCCAGGCTCCTCTGTCCGTGGGATTCTCCAGGCAAGAATACTGGAGTGGGTAGCCTATTCCTTCTGTAGGGGAAGAATTACCATGCTGCTGCTAAGTCGATTCAGTCGTGTCCGACTCTGTGTGACCCCTTGGATGGCAGCCCACCAGGCTCCCCCGTCCCTGGGATTCTCCAGGCAAGAACACTGTAGTGGGTTGCTATCTCCTTCTCCAATGCATAAAAGTGAAAAGTGAAAGTGAAGTTGCTCAGTCGTGTCCGACTCTTAGCGACCCCATGGACTGCAGCCCACCAGGCTCCTCCACCCATGGGATTTTTCAAGCAAGAGTACTGGAGTGGGGTACCATCGCCTTCTCCAAGAACTACCATAATACCCAGCAATTCCACTGCTGAGTATATATTCAACAAAAACAAAAACACTAGTTGAAAAATACGCATGTTCCCCAATATTCACTAAGTTGTGTTCAACTTTTTTGGGACCCCATGGACTGTAGCCTGCCAGGGCTCCTCTGTCAATGGGATTCACCAGGAAAAAATACTGGAATGGGTTGCCATTTCCTTCTCCAGTGCATCCTCTCCAACCAGGGATCGAACCACTTCTCTTGCCTTTCCTGCATTGCAGGATGATTCTTAACTGCTGAGTCACCAGGGAAGACCTTATCAAAAGTGTAGAGACCATAATTTCCAAGTTGCTGTAAGAATAAGAAATGCTTATACAGCCTAACATATAGGAGGTCCTCAGGTAACAGCATCAGTGATTATGTGTTACAAATAATATGCAGCCCTGTAACTGCCCCTAGCCAACTGCTTCTGCTTTGTTCTGAGACATAAAGAATATATGGAAGAGAGACAATTAAATAAATGAAAAAGAAAAAAAAGCAAGGTCAAAAAGGACTTTTTCCAAGCTGAAGGGTCCTTGCAGACTATAGTGTTGATACCTAAATTAAGATTTCTTTGAAACATATGTTCAATTCGGAACTTCACACAACACAATTGCTTCAGTTATATACTCCATTATATATGCTCTCATTTTCTTAAGAACAGGAGGGGATTGCACAGTGGATCTTGGAACTTTCTCACTCTACAGCTCTTAAAATCTCTTTTGTCAAGACGGGCCTTAATTTTTGACTCATTATCTAGTGTCTTTTTGGAAAATTCATCAATTTGGCATGCAGTTATCACTGCAGATAAATCTGAGGTCTAATTTACGTGAGCACACTTTATGAGTGAGGAGAAGGATGGATGAGATTAGTGTGGGCTTTTGACAGTGAGCTTGAAAGTCCAGAGTGAATTGGAGTCAGTTCACATGGGCCATCAAACATTCATTCCTTATCACAGTTTTCCACACTACAATCCAGCCAAAAATACATCTTCCAGATTTATTCATGTCTAGGAGGTGACATTCATGACTAGAAGGTTCTTTAGCTTTATTTTTTTTCCCCTAAAAATAGTTTTTCCTCTTTTTTAATATGTTATACACCATCATTGTACCATTAAATTCCCTTATAGCATCTCCAGAAATATGGATAAACTTCTAAAATAATGCTTTCTTCTAGGAAATGCTTTCTTCTAGAAAATGCTTTCTTCTAGGTTGATTGGATATATAAAAAGTGAATTGTTTGCATATTCTTGAACATAAGTCAAGAAACTTTTTCACACATGATTGTGGTTTCAGGTATTCCTGCTTTACATGTCTAAATTCATTGAAAATGAATTCATAAAAATTAAAATTCTGCTTGTGTTCTTCTTATCTCTGTCATTTCCTTTCCATGTTCAAATTCTTTCTCTGTTCATAGACCAGAAGTTTGTAAACTTGCTCTGTTTGCAGCTCAAAAGTCACACAGTAAATATTCTAGGCTTTGTAGTGCCTGGTGCTTGCTAAGTCGCTTCAGCTGTGTTTGACTCTCTGCAACGCTATGGACTGTAGTCCCACCAGGCTCCTTTGTCCATGGGATTTTCCAGGCAAGAATACCAAAGACCAAGACCCAAAACCAAGGATATTACAGAAGTACTTAGATAACTATCTGTACCTGTGTTAGTCACTCAGTCGTGTCTGACTCTTAGTGACCGCATGGACTGCAGCCTCCCTGGCTCTTATGTCCATAGAATTCTCCAGGCAAGAATACTGGAGTGGGTTGTCATTCCCTTCTCCAGGGGATCTTCCTACCTAGGGGTTGAACCCAGGTATCCCACATGGCAGTGAGATTCTTTTACCATCTGAGCCACCAGGGAAGCCTCAATAGCCATCCAGCATGTGACAGTTTAAAAACTATAAAATAAAATTTTGGATCATCACCAAAGGTAGCAGGCCACAGTTGGTTGACTCTGGTATAGAATATTGCCTGCAGTTTGACACCTGTTCTGGTGTCCTGACTTGCTCCTTGGCTTAAATTCTCTTCAAACTTTGGTCCATATCTTATTGTTAAACATATGCTGACCCACCATAGGCTCTTACCTGCAGCTGGGGGAACTACTTAGGAAAAGCCCCAACTGTCTTTGAAAAGTGACAGATCTTCAGACACGCTATATTATTTTTTTAAGCTTATAACTTCAAAGATAGTTTTTTTTTTTTTTCAGTAAAATAAACTAAAAGGGTAGATCTGTAGTGACACAATATATTAAATTTTTAAATAAATTCTCAAGGCTAACTAGTAGGGTAAAAGTATAAAATATAAAATAAAACTATAAAATAAAGTTCAAACTTGCCTTCACCCAAATATCTTAATAATTAATGAAAACTTGTTTTATGAACCTGAGAGACATGGATGACTTCTCTTTGTCACCCTACACCTCTGGCATTTTCCCCTCTGGCATTAATTCCTTCAATGGATATTTATTTCAAGTCTACAATGTGCCAAAGATTCTACTGCTGCTGCTGCTAAGTCACTTCAGTCGTGTCCGACTTTGTGTGACCCCATAGACAGCAGCCCACCAGGCTCCCCCGTCCCTGGGATTCTCCAGGCAAGAACACTGGAGTGGGTTGCCATTTCCTTCTCCAATGCATGAAAGTGAAAAGTGAAAGTGAAGTTGCTCAGTTGTATCTGACTCTTAGAGAGCCCATGGACTGCAGCCCACCAGGCTCCTCCATCCATGGGATTTTCCAGGCAAGAGTACTGGAGTGGGGTGCCATTGCCTTCTCCAAAGATTCTACTAGGCACTATTAAATCAAAAGTAAGAGACACAGTCTCTACTTTCAGGGGATAAGAAGTTGACAAGAAGAGAGACAAAAGGAGAGTTGACAGATATGATGCAGGGTTGTAAGTGACTTGACAATCCTTGGTCTAGTGGGAAGTCCTTGAGAGTGGCACTAAGCAGGACAAAATGAAGTCTGGAAGAATTTCCCTTAGAATTTGATATCTGAGCTGCTTCCTAAGCCATAAGCATTTATCATGATACAGAAGAGAAAAGGAATGCTCTCTGCAGGGACAGAAAAATGTGAAAAGGCACAGAAACCTTTGAGACTCCAGTCTGCTTAGGGACTGTCCATGATTTAATAAACCTAGGCTATAAAGCAGAGAAGGCAATGAGACCCCACTCCAGTACTTTTGCCTGGAAAATCCCATGGACGGAGGAGCCTGGTGGGCTGCAGTCCATGGGGTTTCAAAGAGTCGGACACAACTGAGCGAATTCACTTTCACTTTTCACTTTCATGCATTGGAGAAGGAAATGGCAACCCACTCCAGTGTTCTTGCCTGGAGAATCCCAGGGATGGCGGAGCCTGGTGGGCTGCCGTCTATGGGGTCGCTCAGAGTCAGACACGACTGAAGCGACTTAGCAGTAGTAGCAGTAGCAGTAGGCTATAAAGAGTGAGATGTGTAGTGTCTGGAACCATGCCTGGCAAAAAATTGATGCTTGATCAAGAATTGTTGACAGATTGAGTGCCAGGAGATGAGTCTGAAGAGGTAGGCAGGACAAAGATAATCGATGACAAGCTAGGAAAGTTGAATTTTATCCAAAAGGCATGGTTGAGCTTTATAAATGATCTGACTTGATGATATTTGGGTCTCAGAAAATTCACTCTGGCAGCATTGTGGGAATGGATCAAAATGGAGCTAACCTTGAGCTGGAGAGAACAATTAAGAGCTGTGTATTCCACTAGTAGGAAAATGTTGACCAGCCCCACCAGAGAGATCACAGAGGGGATGGATAGGAGAGTTACAATTTAAGTCTTCCAGATTATTAATAGATCTCTTTGTTATTCAGTTGAGCAAACATAAAACAATAAAATTTCATTTTATTTTTGTAGCCCTGCACAGTTGGCAAAATATTTTCACAGAGAGATTTAGTCAATCAGCTCATACCACAATCTTTGTGGATAGGACCAGAGAATTATAATGAAAGAGAAAATAATGAATAATAAGACACATACAGTGACACACGCAATCTAAGGCCAGGTTTTGTTCGTGATAACTCTAATTCCTACTGATCACCTAATTAATCCCAGAGAGATCTAAGGCGTGAAAATGCAAATATTACACTTTTCATTGCAAGGTTAATTTGTATTTACTATCCACAGTTTGGCAAATTATTTTCTGTTTTCACCATGAATATGTATGGCTTGCTTTCAGCAACCAGAAACACTCTGTTTTCTTATATTCTACTTCATGTTCTGCCTCTAGCAGGATTGACTTGGGAGAGCAGCCTCCTAGTTAAGATCGGGTAAATTATAAACAGCAAATTTAGAGGCAATTGGTGGACTGAGAAAATATATACTGTATACAATGTGGATCCCAGCAAACATTTCTAAGCATACATTTTATTTCTAATACATAAAAGCCATGGGACTTTTTAGTGTACTGAACCATAGTTACAGGATTCCCTTGATGAAATCAGGGTTATCATTTAATAGGTACTTCAGAAACAGAAGGCATTGAATTAGAAATGCAGTCTCTGACATTGCAGGATTAAATATTCTTCCTTTGCTTTTCCTCCTTTTAAAATGTCTTCTACACAATAACATAGAAAAGAAATTGAAATCAATTGAGATCAATAACTTTGTAGCTGCAGATGTCATAGCTATTCCATCTAATACTTTAATGTACTTACAAATGGAAAATTTGAGGCTCAGTGAGGTTGCCTGATGTGCCTATGATGAGCAACAGAGTAAAAAGAGACCTAAGATTTCCAGTCGAAAACCCAGTGTTTTCCTCCCTATATACCTTGTGTGCATGCATGCTAAGTTGCTTCAGTTGTGTCCAGCTCTTTGCGACGCTATGGACTGTACCCCTCCAGGCCCCTCTGTCCATGGCTACTGGAGAGGGATACTGTGTTCTCCTCCAGGGGATCTTCCTGACCCGGGGATTGAACCCACGTCTCTTACATCTCCTGCACTAACAGGCAGGTTCTTTACCACTAGCACCACCTGGGAAGCCCCTGCATAGGTTATAGAAGCATTATTATCACTTGCCAGGTCCTGAAAGGTTACTGCTATAAACTGACTTATTTCATTTGAACTTGGATTTACTTAAAAAATTCAAACATTCCAGAGGAAGACACTTAAATGTGTAAGGGTTATCAGTTTGTATACCTTCTAGAGTGATTAAGCCTATGGTGTATATTCCCCTGAGAGTAGATTTCAATCAGAGAAAAGGTAGAAAACAGTCAACAGGGAGAAGGGGGAAATGTTCTGCGAGAGAGAAGTAGGTCTAGAAAAGCACACCAAAGCTTGTTTTTCCCCGTTGAATCAAAGTGATCCTATAGATGGCAACGAAGATAATAGAAGATATTTGTTAAATTTAACTTTTAGACGCAAAGAATTTGAGAATTGATACTGGTTGTGCTAACAAATGTGTCATCTCCTCCAAATACACATTCATATTCTTCCCAGATATTCAAATGGACTTTTTTCACCTCCTTCAGCTCTTTGTTTATACAGCCCTTACCCATGAACTTTTCCCAGACCAACCCACTTCACATTGCATCCATCTGCACATTCCTTCCCTGCTTTCTTTGTCTCCATAGCACTGATCATCCACTTCCACACTGTAAATTGTAGCCCCCAGCTACAACGTCCTGGTGGCTTGGCGAATCTGCCTGCAGTACAGGAGCAGCAGAAAATGTGGGTTGGATCCTCCTCCAGATCCCCTGGAGGAGGGCATGGCAACCCACTCCAGTTTTCTTGCCTGGAGAATCCCATGGACAGAGGACCCTGGCATGCTACAGTCCATAGGATCGAAAAGAGTCAAACATGACTGAAGCCACTTAACATGCAGCAGGCATGCTAGAATGTCAGCCCTATGAAGGCTGGACTTTTGTCTGTTTTGTTCATTGCTCTTATGACTAGTGGCTGAAGTGGTATCTGGCACATGATAGGGACTCAATCAACTTCTACTGAAAGATTGGAGAAATTGATTGTGAATGTATTATGTACTACAAAGGGAATGAAAAAGATATGCTAGTTTATTTTATGATGAGAGATTTATAAGGTTTGTCATGGGGAAGGTTAGTCAGAATGCTCTTAGAAAGCAGAACTAGGAGATTTTGCATTTCTATTTGTGTATATTGAGGTACAAAAGTGAAAATCTCATTTAATCCTCTAGCATTTTCACTTGGAAGAATGCCAATTGAGAATGTGAATTATTTTTTACTTATTTATATTTTGCTTTGATAACTTAAACCAAATAGGAAGGTTATTGTGACATTTAGATTTAGAAAATTGTCTTCTGAAGAATGGCTTGGTAGAATTTCCTGAATTGTATCTCTTTGGGATAATTGGCTTCCCTGGTAGCTCAGTTGGTAAAGAATCTGCGTGCAATGCAAGAGACCCCGGTTCGAATCCTGGGTAGGGAAGATCGCCTGGAGAAAGGATAGACTACCCACTCCAGTATTCTTGGACTTCCCCTGTGGCTCAGTTGGTAAAGAATCTGCCTGCAATGTGGGAGACCTGGGTTCGATCCCTGGGAAAAGGCTACCCACTCTTGTACTCTGGCCTGGAGAATTCCACGGACTGTATAGTCCATGGGGTCACAAAGAGTCAGACACGACTGAGCGACTTTCACTATCACTAATATGGAGAGCAACAAAGCCTACTTCTTGTATTTCAAACTAAGAGGAAGCTGTCAAGGTTCCAGCCTAAAATGTGGGATAATTGCTAAATATGCTTTGTTTAGGACCTACAAGACCTTTTAGAACTAACACCCAAAAAAGATGTCCTTTTCATTATAAGAGACTGGAATGCAAAAGTAGGAAGTGAAGAAACACCTGGAGTAACAGGCAAATTTGGCCTTGGAGTACAGAATGAAGCAGGGCAAAGGCTAATAGAGTTTTGCCAAGAAAACGCACTGACCATAGCAAACACCCTCTTCCAACAAGACAAGAGAAGACTCTACACATGGACATCACCAGATGGTCAACACCAAAATCAGATTGATTATATTCTTTGCAGCCAAAGATGGAGAAGCTCTATACAGCTAACAAAAACAAGACTGGGAGCTGACTGTGGCTCAGATCATGAACTCCTTATTGCCAAATTCAGACTGAAATTGAAGAAAGTAGGGGAAACCACTAGACCATTCAGGTATGGTCAAATAAATTAAATCAAATCCCTTATTATTATACAGTGGAAGTGAGAAATAGATTTAAGAGACTAGATCTGATAGATAGAGTGCCTGATGAACTACGGACGGAGGTTTGTGACATTGTACAGGAGACAGGGATCAAGACCATCCCCATGGAAAAGAAATGCAAAAAAGCAAAATGGCTGTCTGAGGAGGCCTTACAAATAGCTGTGAAAATAAGAGAAGTGAAAAGCAAAGGAGAAAAGGAAAGATATAAACATCTGAATGCAGAGTTCCAAAGAATAGCAAGAAGAGATAAGAAAGCCTTCCTCAGTGATCAATGCAAAGAAATAGAGGAAAACAACAGGATGGGAAAGACTAGAGATCTCTTCAAGAAAATTAGAGATACCAAGGGAACATTTCAGGCAAAGATGTGTTCAATAAAGGACAGAAATGGTATGGACCTAACAGAAGCAGAAGATATTAAGAAGAGGTGGCAAGAATACACAGAAGAACTGTACAAAAAAGGTCTTCACAACCCAGATAATCACGATGCTGTGATCACTCACCTAGAGCCAGATATCCTGGCATGTGAAGTCACGTGGGCCTTAGAAAGCATCACTATGAACAAAGCTAGTGGAGGTGATGGAATTCCAGTGGAGCTCTTTCAAATCCTGAAAGAGGATGCTGTGAAAGTGCTGCACTCAATATGCCAGCAAATTTGGAAAACTCAGCAGTGGCCACAGGACTGGAAAAGGTCTGTTTTCATTCCAATCCCAAAGAAAGGCAATGACAAAGAATGCTCAAACTACTGCACAATTGCACTCATCTCACACACTAGTAAAGTAATGCTCAAAATTCTCCAGGCCAGGCTTCAGCAATACATGAACTGTGAACTTCCTGATGTTAAATCTGGTTTTAGAAAAGGCAGAGGAACCAGAGATCAAATTGCCAACATCCACTGGGTCATCAAAAAAGCAAGTGAGTTCCAGAAAAAACATCTATTTCTGCTTTATTGACTATGCCAAAGCCTTTGACTGTGTAGATCACAATAAACTGTGGAAAATTCTGAAAGATGTGGAAATACCATACCAACTAACCTGCCTCTTGAGAAACCTATATGCAGGTCAGGAAGCAACAGTTAGAACTAGACATGGAACAACAGACTGGTTCCAAATAGGAAAAGGAGTTCGTCAAGGCCGTATATTGTCACCCTGCTTATTTAACTTCTATGCAGAGTATATCATGAGAAACGCTGGGCTGGAAGAAGCACAAGCTGGAATCAAGATTGCCGGGAGAAATATCAATCACCTCAGATATGCAGATGACACCACCCTTATGGCAGAAAGTGAAGAGGAACTAAAAAGCCTCTTGATGAAAGTGAAAGTGGAGAGTGAAAAAGTTGGCTTAAAACTCAACATTCATAAAATGAAGATCATGGCATCTGGTTCCATCACTTTATGGGAAACAGATGGGGAAACAGTGTCAGGCTTTATTTGTCTGAGCTCCAAAATCACTGCAGATGGTGACTGCAGCCATGAAATTAAAAGACGCTTACTCCTTGGAAGGAAGGTTATGACCAACCTAGATAGCATATTCAAAAGCAGAGACATTACTTTGCCAACTAAGGTCCATCTAGTCACGACTATGGTTTTTCCAGTGGTCATGTATGGATGTGAGAGTTGGACTGTGAAAAAGGCTGAGCGCCGAAGAATTGATGCTTTTGAACTGTGATGTTGGAGAAGACTCTCGAGAGTCCCTTGGACTGCAAGGATATCCAACCAGTCCATTCTGAAGGAGATCAGCCCTGGGATTTCTTTGGAAAGAATGATGCTAAAGCTGAAACTCCAGTACTTTGGCCACCTCATGTGAAGAGTTGACTCATTGGAAAAGATTCTGATGCTGGGAGGGATTGGGGGCAGGAGGAGAAGGGGACGACAGAGGATGAGATGGCTGGATGGCATCACTGCCTTGATAGACGTGAGTCTGAGTGAACTCTGGGAGTTGGTGATGGACAGGGAGGCCTGGCGTGCTAATTCATGGGGTCGCAAAGAGTCAGACATGATTGAGCGACTGAACTGAACTGAACTGAAAAGTAAAATTGTATATTTGAAGTCCAGTCAATGAAAAACTATTGTAAAATGCAAATGTGATTTATAACTGATGACATATAGTTGAAAATTTTAGGTTTGTTGTGGAATTAACTTTCTGTTCTATGATTCCTTTCTTTTCAGCAAAATTATGTAGTCTTCTACTACCTGTAAAGAGAAAGATAAATAATTTTTTCTTATTAAGGGATTGAGATTCAAATGATGTACAAAGGAAGCTGTGACGAAAACAAATCAAAAAAAAAAAACCACAAAAAACTAAAGTATCTAATTTTGGCCTCTTTTCTGAGTTCTAGATAATCATTCATTCATGTATTGATTTATTTGGACTTTGCTTTAGTGTAATAAGCCTTTATTAGAATAATATTTTTGTTAATACAAAGGTCTACAAATAATTCCATTTATATGTTAGGACAGATTAGTTTAGAGACAAGTCAATGGAAATGCTGACAGGAAAATCAGATAACATGCATTTAAGTACATCGTAAGGAAGATTAAATGGTGTCATCTGTGTGGTATACTCCACCAACTCTCTCCAACAATGATTATGAAAATTGAATTCAAGTAAAAACAGGTGACCCACGTTTGCCTAGGAAGGAAGCATTCACTCTTTTCTAGTGAATGAAGAATGAATCTCAACCTTTCTCTCTTTAATATATATGTACACACACACACACACAAACACATATACTAGGGTTTATATATATGTATATTATGTATGTGTGTATATATATATGTATATATATATATAGAGAGAGAAAGTCACATACATATTCTTAAAAATAATCTTATTTTCTTTTCTATGCTTCCTTTTTTTCTTTTTAAAGGATTAATGACACAGACGAAAGCAAGCTTCCACTTTGAGAATCTGGAACTAAATCAGACAAATACCAAAAAAAGATCAAGGATTTCTCTGTTTGTTTTGCTTTGTATCCAAACTAAAATTTAAATTTTATAAGAATATTATGCAGTTCAGTTGCTCTGTCGACTGCTTATAAATCAGTGCCACTTCATTCGACTTTCATACATTGTAATCTTTACTGTGGTTAAAAATCAGTGGGAAAAAAAAGTAGATATAGTTGTTGAACAAAAATATATACAAAGAATTTTTAAGGACTGTTTGTGCAATCTTCAACATTTCAATTATAAGAAGATAGCTTATAATTAGAAGCTAGGTTTAAATTCCAAAATATGAAATTGTGCAAATGGTCACTATTGATAAAAATAATTTATGCTAAATACTTAATGGTTATATATTAATCCTTTATTTAAAAATAAAAGTAGATGAAAACAGATTCTATTGTAGTATGAAGTAACATCATCATTCTATGGTTGGTAAACATTCAAATAATTCAGTTAATAAACAAAATAATAGACATACATAAATTGAATACCCTACAAGAGAACTACATATTATCTTAAGTGCACCAGATTAAAAAAAACTTCTTTGGGGCTTTCCAGGTGGCACAGTGGTAAAGAATCCACCTGCCAATGCAGGAGACACAGGAGATGTGGGTCCAATCCCTGTGTCGGGAAGATCCCCTGGAGGAGATGGCAATCCACTCCAGTATTCTTGCCTGGAAAATTCCATGGATAGAGGACTGGCAGGCTACTGGCCATGGGGTCACAAAGAATCAGACACGCATGAGCATGCACTCACACAGTTATATATTTGGTCAAAAGTTGCAAAAGATTAAAATTTTACAGGCCATATTTTTGATTACACAGTAAAACTTAAAATTAGGTACAAATGTGTGAAGAAAACAATAGTCCTTTGAAATTAAGCCATCGATTTTACATCCTAAACAACTACTTGTTTAAAGAGTGAATAAACATGTTATTAGAAATCTTTAAAAATTGGCATTTGAATACATATCCTATTTCCTGTTTAAAAGAGAAAAATGATACATGCTACATCATTCGCTCATACACAAATATAAAAATCCTCTTTCCCAGTGTCCACTATCAGTCATGCACTAGTTCAGCACAAGGGATAAGAGAACTAAAGAAGCAAAACATCTGTCCTCAGAGAATTTTCTTTATTCCGGAGTAAAATATCAATAAAGAAAGAAACCGATAAATAACAGGCTAAAGCATATGTAGGTCAAATGGTTAAACACAAACATTTTCAAATGTTTCAACCTAATTTACAGAATATCAAGTGGGTAGAACATAAGTAAACACATATGTTCAATCAAAGTTTATAGGTGCTAAAATGGAAGTATCTATAAAATGTATGATGAGAACATAATAATCTGTATTGTATATTTTTAACACTGGGCTGGATATTGTACACAGATAAAGTGCTTGTCTCCATTTGGCTGATCCCACCAGGCTCCTCGGTCCATGGGATTTTCCAGGCATGAATACTGGAGTGGGTTGCCCTTTCCTTCTCCAGGGGATCTTCCTGACCCAGGGATCGAACCTAGGTCACCTGCATTGTAGGCAGACGCTTTACCCTCCGAGCTACCAAGGAAGCCTCAATTGGCTGATAATATTACTGAAATCAACAATTTTCAAGGTATTGCTTCATGTTATTCTGCACATTTACGTAACTATACAGATATGTATGTTATACATGGAGGAATTGTTTTCTTTCTCCCCTGCCTTTTTTCTTAAAACCAATGTAAACATTTTAAAGATATTATTCTCAAAATTTCTCCTTTTTTCACTTAGAATTTGTAAGGGGTTACATTTTGCTGTATTGATTATAAATTGAATACATTATTTAAATAGATGCCTAGCATTCTATAATAAGGATATAGTATTAATATATCTTTTGAAACATTTCCTCAAAATGAGATTGTTGGATCAAGAAGTAGTTTTAAAGAAGTGGTCTAGGGGCCTCCGAAGGCCCCTAGAGAGGATATACCAGTTCAGTTCAGACGCTCAGTCGTGTCCGACTCTTTGAGACCCCATGAATTGCAGCACGCCAGGCCTCCCTGTCCATCACCAACTCCCAGAGTTCACCCAAACTCATGTCCATCGAGTCGGTGATGCCATCCAGCCATCTCATCCTCTGTCGTCCCCTTCTCCTCCTGCCCCCAATCCCTCCCAGCATCAGAGTCTTTTCCAATGAGTCAACTCTTCGCATGAGGTGGCCAAAGTATTGGAGTTTCAGCTTCACTTAATTGTTTTCTTTTTAACACATTTGTCCTCAGTTATGTTTAGGTTCTGATTCCAGAGTCTTTAAGAAAATATCTTTTACAGTAAATAACTCTCTCATCTTTTGCCAGAATTTGGTAAGTCTGTCTTCTGACTACTCAAAGTGGGAACTCAGATATGGAGGTGAAAGTGTGAAAAGGGTCTTTAAGTGGAATTTCTGTCCCTATTACAGTTTTCATCCCTAACATCACCCCTCTGTATGGTCTTAGGTAACAGCAATTTATCAATCTCTAGTGTATGTTTTAGTAAGTTCAGTTGTGTATGAGCTTTCCTAAGTGCTCATTTAGTATCTTTGAATTTACAGATTTTTTTTTTTTGGTTCCTTTTTCATGGGGTCTGAAGTGGGGAGTAATTGAGAGGACTTTAATCTGTCATCCTGACTGCGAGTCTCCAAGTTTATTTTTTGATCAGGTTTGGATTGTCTTCAGGCTTTTCAGGTGGCTCAGAAGTAAAGAATCTGCTTGTCAAGCAGAAGATGTGAGTTCGATCCCTGGGTCAGAAAAAGCCCCTAGAGAAGGAAATGCAAACCATTCCAGTATTCCTGGCTGGGAAATCCCATGGACAGAGCAGCCCGTCTCCCCTTCTCCCCATTCCATCCCACCAGGTCATCCCAGAGTGCCAGACTGGATTCCCTGTGCTATACAGCTACTTCTCACCTGCTATCCATCTTAAGTACTGAACACATCAATATATACTTTTTAGCTTGGAATGGGAGAAGGCAATGGCACTCCACTCCAGTACTCTTGTCTGGAAAATCCCATGGACGGAGGAGCCTGGTAGGCTGCAGTCCATGGGGTCGCTAAGAGTAGGACACGACTGAGCGATTTCACTTTCACTTTTCACTTTCATGCATTGGAGAAGGAAACAGCAACCCACTCCAGTATTCTTGCCTGGAGAATCCCAGGGACGGGGGAGCCTGGTGGGCTGCCGTCTATGGGGTTGCACAGAGTTGGAAACGGCTGAAGTGACTTAGCAACAGCAGCAGCAGCAGCAGCTTGGAATGGCTACATTTTATCGTCTTGATCTCCGCAAAGTGTACAGTTTTTCTTGCATTTGAAAACATACCATAACATTTCCTTTCTCAATTCTACTGCACAGATCACATATACAACATTGAGCCGGATTGTTTTTACTGCAGAAGCTATTGGTGAATGGCTTTTATTACTGTTTAGATAATTGAAAATATTTAATGATTCCAATTATAATCATTCAAAATGTGTTTTTGTAAAACAGAATACCTAGCAAAATTTACAGTTTCCTTGCTAATATAGACATCATTATAAACATAAATTATACATGTTATTACATCTCACATCCTTTCCCTACATTCACTTAAACACAAAAAAAGATATAACACATACTCCACTTTATTTTTCCAAGTAAGAAAAAACTTTTTTATCAGAAGGAAAAGTATTTTCATATTATGACCTAAATTGATTTAGCAGAATTAAAGCTAAATATTAAGTGACTTGGTATTTTAAAATATGTGTTATATTATAAGGTTATATGAACTGTCTTTATATTTGGTGTGTTACCTAGAAATAGTGCTTTGATTAGTTACCAGACTGCATGTTTTAGTAACGAGAATGTGTGGAGAACAAAAATATCCATGCCATATTTATTAAAATTAAAATGAATTTTAATTTATGCATCAAGGACCTCCTATTTTTCATTCTGGTTGACAGATGAGAGAATACATAAAGATGTGTAAAGGACTTACTAAGGAGAAAAATAAAACATCTTTGCCTCTTATGTGCTTGACTTTTTTGGAAATTTTAAACATTTTAATCTAGGGGTTCTTTATGTTCCTGAGGGTGAATAACACTAAAAAGAAAAATCTTAGCATGATATTTCCAGTTTGTGTGGATCAGTTTTAGTGTTCATGAGATGACTGAAGGCCAACAATTTCTTACACCAGATTCATGGGGCAACAAACTACTAAAATATTTAGTTCTTGAAAAAAAAGATAAATGAGCAGTCAGATGAGTTATAGCGTTTGCAATGAAAGGAAAAGCTCTGATGAGGTGACTGTTGGGAAGCAGCGGGAGGGGAAAGGATGGTAACAGAAAGAAGGAAATGAGAAACACACCTTATTATACTGAGGTTTGTTAAAATGTAAAAGATCTTTGGTAACTCTTTTCTCATGCTGTGGCCTAATGAAAAAACTGAAGGTGGGAGATATTTTATGAACATTTAGGAGATCTTTATTTAAAACTATTTCTGCCTACTCCTGAAAGTTTTCTGTACTTTTTCTGCTACATCAACGCTCAATGATTTATTGTGTTCTACGGGATTGTAATCCTTGATAGCCATTGAATTGTGTACTTAGAGGCCTGGAACATAGTGGTTAACATGGACTCAGGAACCAAACTGTGGAAACCGTTCAGTTGTGTGGCCTTGAGAAAGTTGCCGAACCTTTCTCAGACTCACTAAAGAAGAGAATATAAGAACAGTCATACTTCAAATGGTTATGTACAGATTAGACAGGAGGTAAGGGCTGAGATGGTTGGACGGCATCACCAACTCAAGGGACATGAACTTGGGCAAACCCTGAGAGATAGTGATGGACAGGGAGGCATGGCGTGCTGCAGTCCACGGGGTCAAAAGGAGTTGGACACGACTGAGCAAAAGAACATAGACAGGTTACTCTGTGTAAAGGACTTAGAATAGCGCTTGGCAGGTGACAAGGTCACTGTATATCCACTGGCCATCAGTATTTCTCAGTATATCAAATATCCTGATTATCTCTATATGCAAATCTACATTAATCTCATTACTGTTTGCTGCTTTCCAGCAAAAGTTTTTGAAGTTTCTTGAGAAACCCAGGACTTTCTTGTTTCTAATTCTTTGCAATTTTCTCTACCTGAATTAACTTTCTCTTCACTTCCTTTACCACCTTGCTAAATTGGCCTTAGCACAGATGTCACTTCTTTAAAAATCCTGCCCTTTTTCATAAATTGAATGTCTCTCTTTCAATTGAATCTACTGTAATATTTCCATGTGTCATTTATCATACTTTGTCTTGAAAAATCTTTGTGATATGAAGAAGGCTTCTTAAACTGTGATTTGTGGATCCTGGGGGTCTGCAGACATATTCTCCACTTCTGGGGGAATTATGAATTTTGTATTTTCATTTGGATAATGATGTTAAAAATAGTATAAACATATTCTAAGTGACCCACATGACATCCTTGTAACTGAGTACTAACATACATTTTAATTGCCTGTGTTTGCATTTGCATTTACAGGCAACTTCAAGAGAGGTGAAGGACAGAAAACTTCTCTTGGCATGGCAAGACAGGTTTCACAAGAGTCCAAATAGGAAAATCATGAATTAAAATGAGTCTGCACCTTCTAGAGCATGGGGTCATCAAACAACACATGCTTTCTGTGCTATATCCATATGATAAGTTGATGTATGGGGGACATTTTTCATCTTTTATATACTAATTATCTAAACTTCATTGGCAATAACTGGAGCAGCAAGTATGCAAAAATGTGCTTTCTTTTTGCATTTTATAGCTTGAGTTGTACTATTATACTGATTGGCCCATCAAAATAAAAAGAAAACAATTTTATTGTTAATAAGAAAATTAAAACAAGTGATTCTCGTGGAGTCTGAACTTGCAGTTCTTACACTCAAATTCAGAAGAATCCATTTGAAAATAAGTGAAACACAAAAAGAAGCAAATGTGTTCCTATTATTAAATGTAATGGAGGTGAAAGAGAAGAGTGAAAAAGTTGGCTTAGAACTCAACATTCAGAAAACGAAGATCATCTGGTCTCATCACTTCATGGGAAATAGATGGGGAAATAGTGGAAACAGTGTCAGACTTTATTTTTTGGGGCTCCAAAATCACGGCAGATGGTGATTGCAGCCATGAAATTAAAAGACGCTTACTCCTTGGAAGGAAAGTTATGACCAACCTATATAGCATATTCAAAAGCAGAGACATTACTTTGCCAACAAAGGTCTGTCTAGTCAAGGCTACGGTTTTTCCTGTGGTCATGTATGGATGTGAGAGTTGGACTGTGAAGAAAGCTGAGCACCGAAGAATTGATGCTTTTGAACTGTGGTGTTGGAGAAGACTCTCGAGAGTCCCTTGGACTGCAAGGAGATCCAACCTGTCCATTCTGAAGGAGATCAGCCCTGGGATTTCATTTGAAAGGAATGATGCTCAAGCTGAAACTCCAGTGCTTTGGCTACCTCATGCGAAGAGTTGACTCATTGGAAAAGACTCTGATGCTGGGAGGGATTGGGGGCAGGAGAAGGGGACAACAGAGGATGAGATGGCTGGATGGCATCACGGACTCGATGGAGGTGAGTCTGAGTGAACTCCGGGAGTTGGTGATGGACAGGGAGGCCTGGCATGCTGCGATTCATGGGGTCGCAAAGAGTCGGACACAAATGAGCGACTAAACTGAACTGAACTGAATGCATATATATGGAATTTAGAAAGATGGTAACAACAACCGTGTATGTGAGACAGCAAATGAGACACGGATGTATAGAG
>NW_011495025.1:9160717-9172096 GCF_000754665.1 Bison bison bison | reverse complement strand
AGGGATGGTATGGGGAGGGAGGTGGGAGGGGGGTTCAGGATGGGGAACACGTGTATACCCATGGTGGATGCATGTTGATGTATGGCAAAACCAATACAATATTGTAAAGTAAAAAAAAAAAAATAATAAAATAAATAAATCAAAGTGGTTATGGTTATACCGAGATAATAAGTTGGAGAATTAAATGAGGTAAGGCCCATAACATATGTAACTCAATGTCTTGTATTTCACTTAATTGATGCCCAAGTGAAATGTTACTTCTTTCCTAAGATTGCTCAATAGGCTCTGAAAAAATGGCAGAATTTTATCTAGAGACACAAGAGGGCTGGTTCAGTCAAGAATGTGAGCAGTGAGAGCAGAGGTAAGGATCAGTCATCCTAAAATATACATTTGGGAGTGGAGAATCAAGAGTTTCATACTCCAAATTATAAATTAAAGCCAAATATTTTGAAATTGTGTGAAGGCCAGGAAAGAGGCTTATAAGGTAGATAAAAGCACATTGTGCACTTAGGAGAACTTCTCAGGCTCAGTAAAGATGAGGAAGGTCAAGGGTATGATAGATATCAGTTAGGAAAAAAGTTAGAGAGCAACATTTACTAAATAACTCTTTAAAAAGCATAGTAATAGGTATTTCTTGTGAAATCTCTACATCAGTTGCTCAAGTCACAGAAATGGAATTGAAACCTGGGCCTTCTATGTTTAGTAACCTTTACCATAATTTCCTAGAATTGATTTGTTCTTAGGGAATTTTAAACAAATCGTGTATATAAAATGCATCAATAAACAAGTATGTACTTATATATTATATATCCACAGCCATTCACATATACACACATACATACATACATATGTACAAGTGGTTGGTGTTATTTCTAAAATAGCCAGACACAAGACAAGCATAGAGGAGTCAGTAAAGGATCTGAAGACAGGTTCTCAGCATAAGCAAACCAGAGACTGCTTCACGATCTGTGAAAAACAATGTTCCTGCCATTCTCTGAACTCTTCATTTTGGGGGAGGGAGCATCTCTGAAGTTGACTTCTGACAGAGAGAGACTAGGCAGCACCTTGGTGAGGGCAGAGAACACGTCACTGTCATTTATTACTCCTCTCGAGGGCTAGCCTACAGAGCGAGCTCTAAAGAGTCATATGGATTTCAGTGTCCCACTCCCCATAGTCACATAATTAGCTCTCCACATCAATGAAATCCTCAATTCACTTTTGATGGGTTGGTCTATATCCTGCTGTGGCTTCTCAGCAGTCCATCAAATTAAAAATGTCAGCATGTTCTTTGGATGATGGTAGACAATGAAGTCAACCCAATCCAAAGACAAATAAAGTATCTGAACTTTCCATAATGAAGTAGTATGGTGTCACTGAAGAGTTTCATAGGCACAAATACGTTAAGAATCACGCTACTGGAATATAACCAAATTTCACTCAGCCTAGAATTTTGTCTTATTTGCATCAGTATTCTGGGAGAGAAGATAGTTGTTATTTATTATAACAACCTTGAAAGCATAGGAATGTACAACCCAGAAATATCCTTAAATTCCAAATTTGTGATTCAACATTCATGAGCCTTTTTTCAACTGCCAGTACATAATAAGTTTATTAAGCACTGGATACAATACTATTCTATTTGCCCTATGTTTATTTATTTCAAAAGATGAATGTTGTTACTCTACTCCATAATTTAATGGAAAAATAGACTATTTCAGTATCATAATAGTATTTATAATACATGTATATTGTTTAAAATATTGTGTAAAACTAATTTTCCTATATTTTGGTTAGGTTCCCTATATTTTCCCATATGCTGGCTTTATAGTACAGCTTAGTTTAATTGTAACTAATAATTTTTTGAAGTATCATTTAACATCCATCTTCCTCACTAGACTGTAGTCACCTTAAAGGTAGAAATTTAGTCATTTGTATCACTGGCACTTAGTAGGTTTCACAATAAATATTTGTTGAATAAATGTAAGAAATAAAATCATAATATATATTGCATTATATATTTATTGTATATAATATTATATCCATTATATATGATATATATTATGATTGCATTAATATATCATACACACAGACTCTGAAAGGTGGAGAGAAGAGACACCAGCTAGGGATGTTAGAACTAAAAAAATGATAAAGTAGTATATCCTTGAATTTTCTTTGTGCCTCATATCACCCAGACCAAATGCTGGAGACGACAGCAGCCCAGAAACACTGAGTACAGACCAAAAAATGAGACTAAGAAAAACTGCTTTTTTTAATCAAAAAATAGGAAAGGGGAAGCATAGCACAGTAGAACACTTTTGGAAAATAACTGCTGTACTCCAGCCAAAACTGACACACACACACACACACACACACAAACACTATGGTCCCACTCCACTCTTTGAGCAAAAGCTGAGTGGACAACCTAGATTTCCAGTGCTTTCAGGTTGCGATTGGATATGTCAATGCCCCTGCTGGGGTGGTGTCAGAGAGTGGCCGTTGGGATATTCACCCTCTCTGAACAGTAATGACGATGATCCCCATGATGTCTGTGGAGACCACGTGGCAAGCCTGCCTGGACTTACAACTCCCAGTCAGAGGTAATGCTGTGCCCTCTCCTTGAGAACTGGTATCAGGGGAGGCCTAGTGGAGAGTTAGGACTTGCACTACCACCCAGCATTAAGCAGTCTACCCTCTGGTCATGTCAATGTAGATTACCTAGGAAACAGTCATGAGTCTCTCCTCATGTTTCTATTCAGGGCAGTACAGCAGAGGCAGAGTAGAGAGTTGTACTCCCACCTGAGCTCAGCAATAACAGGTAGCTTTCCCCCACTGGCTTTCAGTGGAGACAGAAATAATAAATTAGAATTCTATCTCCAGGTGACAGTAAAGAGGCAGTGTCCCCCCTTTCCCACAGAATCCATAACAGATGAGACATGTTAAACAAAAGGTATAAACAACATCCAGAGAAGATGTGATACGTATATACAGTGGAATACTACTCAGCCATATTCAAGAATAAAATATTGCCATTTGCAGCAACACGGATGCAACTAGAAATTATCATATTAAGTGAAGTCAGAAAGAGAAAGAAAAATACCATGTGGTATCACTTATGTGTAGAATCTAAAATATGATAGAAATGAACCTATCTATTGAACAGAAATAGACTCACAGACTTAGAGATCAGGTTGGTGACTGCCAAGGAGAAGGGGGAGAGAGAAAGAGAGATAGACTGGGTATTTGGGGTTAGTAGATGCAAACTATTACATTTAGAGTGGATGAATAACAAGGTCTTACTGTATAGCACAGGGAACTATATTCAATCCCTTGGGAAAACCGTAATGGAAAAGATTATTTTAAAAAAGAATGTTTAAAACTAAGTCACATTACTATAGGCAGAGATTGGCACAATATTGTAAATCAACTATACTTTCATTAAAGAAAAAGGTATAAATAAGATACAAGGTCTTACACATAATACCAAAGTATCCAGATTTCAATAAAAATTGCTTATTGAAAAAACTCAGGAAGATCTCTAAATGAATAAGAAATAGCACTCAACAAATGCTACCACTGGGAAGATACAGATATTAAAATGATCTGACGAGAAGTTTTAAAGCAGCCATCATAAAAATGTTTCAATGAGGGACTATAACCATGCTTGACATAAATGAAAACATAAAAGTCTCTGTAAATAGAAGATAAAAAGAGGAACCAAATATAATTTGTAACTCAAAAATATAATAGCCAAAATTTTAGAACATTTCATTATATGGGCTCAACAGCAAAATGGAGAGAATCAGTGAGCTTGATGACATCATAAGAGAAAATATTCAGTCTGAACCACTGAGAAAAAATAGACTGAAAAAAAACAAAGCAAGATGAACAGTTTCAGATGCATGTGAAACTATATAAAAAGATTTTGTGTTTGTGTGATCAAAGTCCCAAAAGAAAGGAAGAAAAACGTGAGCTGAAAATGTATTTGGAAAAAATAATGGCCTAAAATCACAAATTTGGCAACCATCACAAGTTGCAGAATCATGGAACTACAATTTAAGGAGAATGATAACAGGATTGTCTCCAAATACTTAGAAACTAAACAGCACATTTATAAATAATTCATGGATCAATGAAGAATTCTGAAGGAAAGCAAAAATACACATTGAACAAAATGAAAATGAAAAAAAAAAAATGTATGGGACTTGTGAGACACAGTTAACATAGTACTGAAAGGGAAATTTAAAGTACTTCAGTTCAGTCGCTCAGTCGTGTCTGACTCTTTGCGACCCCATGAATCGCAGCACGCCAGGCCTCCCTGTCCATCACCGACTCCCAGAGTTTACTCAGACTCATGTCCATTGAGTTGGTGATGCCACCCAGCCGTCTCATCCTCTGTCGTCCCCTTCTCCTCCTGCCCCTAATCCCTCCCAGCATCAGAGTCTTTTCTAATGAGTCAACTCTTCGCATGAGGTGGCCAAAGTACTGGAGTTTCAGCTTTAGCATCAGTCCTTCCAATGAACACCCAGGGCTGATATCCTTTAGGATGGACTGGTTGGATCTCCTTGCAGTCCAAGGGACTCTCAAGAGTCTTCTCCAACACCACAGTTCAAAAGCATCAATCCCTTGGTGCTCAGCTTTCTTCACAGTCCAACTCTCGCATCCATACATGACCACTGGAAAAACCATAGCCTTGACTAGACAGACCTTTGTTACGCATGTATTGGCAAAACAGAAAAGTTTCAAATCAATATTTCAAAAGCTGAGATAAAGAACAGAACAAACCTCAAGCATATAGAAGAATGAAAATACTGAAGAGCAGAAATCAATGAAAATAAAAAAGAGAAAGAATAGAAAAAAATCAAGGAAGCAAAAATCTTATTATTCAAATATATTAATAAAATTGAAAAACTTCTAGCAAGACATACAAAGAAAGAAAAGGCAAGAATGAACAATAAAAGAAGCAAAGCAGAAGATATAAATACAGACACTGCAGATACTGAAAAGTTAATAAGGAAGTGCTTCAAACAACCTTACACATCATAATTTGACACATGAAATGGACCAACTCCTTAAAAAATACAAACTTACACAAATCACCCAATATGAAGTTAATAATTTGAATATCCTTTTATTAAGAAAATTTAGTATATAGCTTAAAATTCTTATAAAAGAGATCTATTTACCCTAATGTTTGAATTCTAGCAAATGTTTAAAGAAGAATTACACAAATTTGATACCATTTCCTTCAGAAATTAGAGGAGGAGAGAGTACTTTTATGAAGCAAGTATTACCCTGATACCAAGCGTAGACAACAAAGCAAATATTATAAAAGAACTACTGAGCACTTTGAAAATGAATATATATGAATATATGCATGATTATATACAGATATATTCATGAATATATACACTAAACCTTTAGCAAATTTTTGTAAATAGAATTCATTAACATATGAAAATAATATGCAAAAATATATTTATCCCATAATTAAGTGGGATTATTCCAGAGACATATGGCTGTTAGGTACTGAAAAACCATTCAACATGATCCACAATATGGACAGGCTGAATAAGAAGAACATGATCATATCAATTAGTGCTAAAAAACATTTGACAGACTTTAACAGCTTATCATGCTAAGAGTCTCAGAAAAATGGGACTAGAGAGAAACTTCTTCAATTTAATTAAGCACATCTGTAAAAATCCCTTCGGCTAACGTGATATTCAATCATGAAGATCAGAAACAAGGCAAGGGGTCTACTCTCAACCCTCTCATTTAACAGAGTCCTAGAAGCTCTAAGAAATGCAATAAGGCTGAAAAAGGAAATTAATAGGGATAGAGATTCAAAATGAAAGATATATATCTGTTTCTATTTGCAGATAACATCACCTCCATGAAAATTCTTAAAGATTCTATTCAAAAACTCATAGCACTTACAAGTGAGATTAACAAGAGCATACAAGATAAACACAGAAAAATCAGTTAGTACTTTCATATTAATACTGTATGTAACAATAAAATTATACATACAAAATACAAAATTATGCAATATATTTATAATCATTTTAAAAATTAAATTCTTAGGCTTAAATATAATAAAACCTTTGCAGCTCTTGTAGGATAAAAACCATAACACACTGATAAAAAGCTCAAAGAAAATCTATGAAAAATGGTGAGATTTTTACAGTATTATGATGGGGAGACTCACATACTAAAAGCATTAATACTTTCCAATGTGATATACTGGTCTAATACAATTCCAATCAATATGACAACAAGATTTTTGTGCTTATAGGCAAAAATATTTTATAATTTATCTTGAAGAGCAAAAAACTGGAATAGCTAAACAAGTATGAAAAAGAAAGCATAATGTGGGAGGAATTGCTTTACCCTATTTAAAGACATTATATAGCTGCAGTAACCACGTGTGTAGTATTGGCAAAAGGTTAGACACAAAAATCATTGGAAAAGAATAGAGAACCACATGCAGATACACATAGGTATGTCCTACTGTCTTTTGACAAAGGTACAGAATAAATTTTGCGGAAGAAATATAGCCTTTTCAAAAAACAGTGCTGGAACATTTTTGGCAAAACTACTAAAAACCCCAAAGTGAATCAATCAAAATCTCACATTTTATACATAATTACCTCAAAATGAATCATAATCTTACATATAAAATGTAAATTTATAAAACTCTGGAAAGAAATAGATGACAATCTTTAGGATCTGTGTCTAGGCAAGAATTCATAGACTTAATACCAAAAGAACACACAAAAAAAGAATTGATAAATTGGATTTCTTAAAAATTAAATCCTTTTGCACTGTGAAAGGACCTGTAAAGTGGGTGATAAGACAAGATACAGACTTGGAGAAAATAATTTAAAATCACATACAGAATGAAAAACTGTATCTAAAATATAAAAAAAAAACTCTGAAAACTCAACTGTTTAAAAAAAAAAAAGCAATCAGCAAGTGGGGAAAAGGCATGAAGAGACATTACACTTGAAAAGGATATACAGATGGTAAATAAGCCCATGAAAAGATATTAACCATCAATTACCAGTAGGAAAATGTAAATTAAAATTCCAGTGAGTTATCAGTACACAGATATCAGTACGAATACAATTTAAAAAATAATGACAATACTAAATGCTGGAGAGTATGTAGAAAAACTGGAGCATTCATTCATTGTGGGTAGGAATATAAAATGATGCAGCACTCTAAAAACAATTTGGCATCTTCTTAAAATTCTAAATCTGCAACTACCACTCTATTCAGCAGTTGCCCTCCCAGGCAGTAATTCCAGAGAAATGAAAACTTACATTTCTACAAAAACCTATATGTTAATGTTGATGGCAGCTATATTTTTAATAGCTCAAAACTGGAAACAGCCAGATGTTTTTCAACAGATGAATGGTTAAATGGCAGTGCATCCATACCATGGAAAAACAACAGCAATTAAAACAAATGGCCCATTGAGATACAAAATAACCTGGTTGAATCTCTAGAGAATTACTCTCAGCAGAAAAGCCAATACCAAAATGGTGACATGGTATACAATTCTATTTGCATATCATGCTTGAAATGACAAAGTTGTAGAAATTTTCGAATAGAGAAGTTGTTGTCATGGGTTAAGGAATATTTGGTGATGGGCTTCCCTGGTGGCTCAGTGGCAAAGAATACACCTGCCAATGCAGAAGATGCAAGAGATGCAGGTTCAAGCCCTGGGTCAGGAAGATCCCTGGAGAAGGAAGTGGCAACCCACTCCACTATTCTTGCCTGGGAAATCCCATGGACAGAAGAGTCTGGCAGACTTTAGTCCATAGGGTCACAAAGAATCAGACAAGATTTAGCCACTAAACAACAACAATAAAAAAAAATAAAAAGGTTGTATTTACAAAAAGACAATATGAGTGATCATTGTGGTGATAGAAATGTTCTATGTCTTGATGATATTAATGTCAAGATCATGATTGACACGTTGCACTGGAGTTTTGCAAGAAGTCATAATTGGAGGAAACTGGGTAAATGATACCCATGATCTCTCTGTATCATTTCTTACAAGAGGATGTGATCTATTTTCTATAATTTTCACATAATAAAAAATAATTTACAAAGCCCATAACACTATTGTTAGCACAATAGGTACTCAACACACATCGAGTTAGTAAAAGTTGTGCCTTATGGAAGATTGTCCTTGTTCTGCTCAGGATGTATTGGAAAAAAGGTACAAAGGTACTATGTTCCTCTTATGTAACCTTTAAGCCTTTTCTAGTTTGTCCTAGTCACTGGATGCTTCTTTGCCCCACATATGTACATGTAAATTTTCACTGTATATTCTGCCTTCTGTTTGCTATGAAAGTATATACACATTAAATGGAAATATTGAATAACCACCAATGATTACATCTTCAAGATCTGAAACATAGATATATGCTGCTGCTGCTGCTGCTAAGTCGCTTCAGTCGTGTCCGACTCTGTGCGACCCCATAGATGGCAGCCTACCAGGTTTCTCTGTCTTTGGGATTCTCCAGGCGAGAGTACTGGAGTGGGTTGCCATTTCCTTCTCCAATGCATGAAAATGAAAAGTGAAAGTGAAGCCGCTCAGTTGTGTACGACTCTTAGCGACCCCATGGACTGCAGCCCACCAGGGTCCTCCATCCATGGGCTTTTCCAGGCAAGCGAACTGGAGTGGGGTGCCATTGCCTTATAGATACATAAAACAACTTAATTATGGAAAGTGCTCAGTACTGAAAAAAGCAAATCCGTGTTAAAGTGTGTTCAAGACTTAACACAATGTTCTGTACATAGCAAGGATTAGACACATATTTTTTGAATGAATATACTAAAGCATAGCACATTGTGAGTTTCCAATGATTGATAAGCAGTGGTGGTAGTAGAAGTAATTTCAGTAGTAACAGTAGTGGTATAATTATAGAAAACTAATACTAGAATGAAAATATAGATGGCCTCAAATATAAAATATGTACTAGATTACCATTACTCAAACTGGTTACCATTCCCACCTTCCTGCCGTGTTCTTCTGTTGCTGCTATGTGAATGGCCAGCAATAGCTTTGTCTCTTCCTCTACTCTGCTCAGAAATCAAGCTTATTTGCCCCTACCTATCCACGATACCAAAGTTCTAGGAAAATGAAAAAGTAACCTTTCATTGCAAAAATGCTCAAGGTCTCTGCCTTAAATAGTCCCCTAAAATAATAAATCTCTATGCTCTTCTTGATAAAGACACACTTAAAATCAGAGGCTGCAGGAAACAGCTGAGTCACAGGTAAATGCTTTGACTATAAGCTTTGCTAGTGATAAATAGGGTTTTTATTACATTTCCAAGTGCTTCATGGCATGTGTTAAATTACTGTGTTACTCAGTTGCTAGGTTGTGTCTGACTCTGCGAGGTCGTGGAGTGCAGCATGCCAGGCTCCTTTGGCCTCCACTATCTCCCAGAGTTTGCTCAAATTCATGTCCATTCCGTGGATGATGCCATCTGAACATCTCATCCTCTGTTGCTGTCTTTTCCTTTTGCCTTCAATCTTTCTTGGGCTTCCCAAGTGGCTCAGTGGTAGAGAACCTGCCTGCAATGCAGGAGACTTGCACAAGTCATGGGTTCGACCCCTGGGTCAGGAAGATCCCCTGGAGAAGGAAATGGCAACACACTCCAATATTCTGAAAAATTCCTGGCAGGCTATAGTTCACCGGGTTCCAAAGAGTCGGACAGGGCTTAGCAATTAAGCAGTAACAACTTTCTTGTGTAGATCTCACTAAATAGCAGGTTCAAATTCCTGAGCAGTTGAATTGTTCCCATTTATCACTATGGTTCCAAGCACTTTCTCTTGCCTTTCTTGGTGAGCCAGGGGGAACTGCTTCCTGGTGCACAGGTCACAGGGCCTGCGGTTGATAATACAATAAAGATTATGCTTAAATGAAGTATTATCTTGTCTCTTTTGCCAGCTATCGAGGAGGAGCTGGCAACTTCAAAGACAATTGCTATAATATTCTTAAGAGACTGATGAACCACTTTTCCAGAGGGGTATTTGATTAAGTTTTGCCAGGTAATAAGAATGCTTTGGTTTCTTTATAGTTTTCTTTTCCAGATTTTGTGGAATTGAGGGAAATATTTAATAATATACAAATACACACTGAATAATGCTTGCAAATATGCCTGCTTGCATGGTTTGTGCTTTTGCTTTTTAATATGAAATATTATTGTTCCAAGACCCCTTTTATTTGTCCTATGATTTAATATCTCCATGGGAAGAAATACCTGTTTAACTTATACTATGAAAGACCAAACTATTGTTTTCAGAATAAAGAATACCTAATAATCAAAGATTACTACAAAGATGAACATAGAGCTTAAAAATAGATTTAAATGGAAGCTTAGATATTATCCATCAACCACCCTTATTTTGCAAAGCACTAGGCATCATCTCTGCAGTGAAGGAGTTATCTCAGATCAAACTTCAGATTAATGTGACCTTGAAGCTTTTTTTACTTGAGCACTGAATTCTAATCCGTATTTTGTCCTACTTCAATACGATAAATCCTCCCTCTTGAGAATAATGCCTTTTGGATTCTGTCATCTGGCCATTGACTATTTCAGCATTTTCATTTTGGTTTTTCTATTTCATCTGCTTTCTCAAGTCTGCTCCTTTCAATAAAAAATTGCCTGATTTCCCTTCTTTACTTCATACCATAAATTTCTACTTTCTCTCGAACATGTATCTTTCTTATACGTCAAAATTTTAATCCTGTTCCTAAAAACTATCAGTTTTAGTTTATTTATTCATTAAATTGGTATTTGTAACATATCTGCTTGTCTGTTTTCATAAATTATAGCAAACATGGGAAATATATTTCTTGTCTTTAATAAGGGCTTAATAAATCATGGTACTTACACTTAAATGGATTCTAGACAGCTAATTAAAATGATGCTTTGAAACAACAGTTTCATACTATGGCTCACTGGCATATCTGACCCATCACTTATTTTTGTAAATAAAGTTTTATTGGAATACACTTATTCCCATTTTTTAATATTAATACATCATCTAAGGCTATTTTTGTACCGTAGTGGAAATGTTCAGTAGTTTCAATGGATACCATATGACCTGCAAAGCCAAAAATATTTACTTGATCCTTTTCAAAAAATGTTTTCTGACCCCTTCATGAGAAAACTCTTTAAAGCCATTTATTTCATAAATTTTTCATACCCATAAAATAGATATAACAGAAGAATGTCCATAACATAATATGAAGATAGTATATAGGTTACAGAATGACCCAATTTTTTGTAAAGGGAATTTATTTGTATAGGGGGAAAATCTGATAAGATATACACCAAAACATTAGCAGTTTGGAT
>NW_011495025.1:9158388-9160617 GCF_000754665.1 Bison bison bison | reverse complement strand
ATGTGATGGAAGCAGGGCAATATTTTCCTTTATTTTTCTTATATGTTGTATCATTTAGAGGATATTTTCTTTTTGTTTTGCTCATATCTTGAATCTGTTAGGGAAATATTGGCTGCAATAACAAAATCCCTGATAATCATTAGTTGGAAACATGAGAAAACATTGCTCACTTAACAAAGAGTCTGGAGCCTAGAGTTTATCTGTAATTGAAAAGTGTGACCAGGGCCTGGAACTATAAAAATAGTTCCTATTTTTATAATAATCTAATTTAAGAACAGGATGAATTTTCAGGTAAGATTAAAACAAACAAAAATCTTAGAAAGGGTTAAAGACCATATATATGCAGTATTTCAGAGCTGTTAAAAAAGTCCGTAGGAACAGACATGCGGACTTGGAGGACGGACATGTGCACACAGCAGGGGAAGGAAGAGGAGGCTGGGATGAACTTGGTGATTAGGATTGATGTATATACAGTACCATGTGTAAAACAGATAGCTAGTTGGAACCTGTTGTGTAGCACAGGGAGCTCAGCTCGGTGCTCTGTGATGACCTGGAGGGGTGAGATGGGGGGTGGGCAGAGGGGTCCAAGTGGGGGCGGTTTGTGTCCACATATAGCAGATTCACATTATCGTACAGCAGACACTAAGACAAGGTTGTACAGCAATTATCCTCCAATAAAAAATAAAAAAGGTTTATATGAAAAAATCCAGAACAAATAATTTTTAGAGTAGCAAGAAAAAATGACTCCTCACATATAAAGGAACCTCCATGAGACTACCAGTGGATTTCTCAGCAGAAATGTTGAAGGACAAAAGGAATCAAGGTGTTATATTCAAAGTGTTGAAAAAACTATTGCCATTCTAAATACCATATGTTATAAAACTATCCTTCAAAAGTGAAATAAAGACTTTCTCAGGTAAGCAAAACCTGAGGGAATTCATCACCACTAAGACCTGCCTTACGAGAAATGTTAAAGGCATTTCTTCAAGGTGTAATGCAATGATGATAAAGTGCAACACAAAGTCTTATGAAACTATAAAGCTAACAAATAAAGACAAATATATAAACAAACAGAGTACAGTAATACTATTAATATAGCAGTGATACAAACATTAATTTTAATTCTAGTATGAAAGTTGAAAGGAAAAATGACAAAAATAACTATAACTATAGAAATACATACATAATAATCACTTTTTTGAGGTTTTCACTCCATGCAGAACCAAGATCTAAGTGACACAGATGCCATCTTCAATTATTTATTGATGATATGTGCTTGACTGTTCTAACAATTTAGAGGGAATCTGCCAGCAACATGCGAGACCTGGGTTCAATCTCTGGTTTGGGACAATCCCCTGGAGAAAGGTGTGGTAAACCCACTCTAGCATTCTTGCCTTGAGAATCCCCGTGGGCAGAGGAGTCTGGCAGGCCATAGTCTATGGGGTTGCAAAGAGTTGGACACGACTGTGCGGCTAAGCTCAGCACACTGATTGGTTCATAAGCAAAGCATGTTATTATCAATTTATTAAATTTGTCAACTAGATTTGTTAGATAGAAGAGTGATGGAAATTTTAGCTAGTCTAGGCCATTCTTGCCCTTGTGGAAGACAATAAAGCCAGTTATACAATGCAAATCCTCCACACTTCCCATTCTCTTAATTGACTCATAGTGTCTCTTTCCCAATTCATGGGGATAAATTTAATACATGCCTTCTTTGTCCCCAAATCTAAATGAAATAGGTTTGAACAACCTTTTTTTTTTCCCCCAAGCCACTGGATATTGAATAGCTTAAAGATTTCTGAACTTTAACATCTGGGTCCAGATTTGAGTAATAAAACCCCTAAATCATAGGCTGAAATACCACCTGAGATATTCTGTGTTAGATTCAAAGGATGGAAGGGATAGTGTCATTTTTGGCATTAAAAACTTACAATAAAATTATGGATTTAAAATCTTGGATCTGAAAATGCTCTAGTAGGTCATCTTTTTTAGAAGAGTGCTACTTTCCCACAGCAGGCTAATACTGGAACATGACACACAATCTTCAAGTTTGAATTTTAAGTGATAGATACACTGAAAATTCTAGACAAAATTCAATATCCATTTATGATAAGAACTCTCCAGAAAGCAGGAATAGAAGAACATACCTCAACATAATAAAAGCTATATATGACAAACCCACAGCAAACATTATCCTCAATGGTGAAAAATTGAAAGCATTTCCTCTAA
>NW_011495025.1:9157661-9158288 GCF_000754665.1 Bison bison bison | reverse complement strand
GAATCCAAATTGGAAAAGAAGAAGTAAAACTCTCACTATTTGCAGATGACATGATCCTCTACATAGAAAACCCTAAAGACTCCACCAGAAAATTACTAGAACTAATCAATGATTATAGTAAAGTTGCAGGATATAAAATCAACACACAGAAATCCCTTGCATTCCTATACACTAATAATGAGAAAACAGAAAGAGAAATTAAGGAAACAATTCCCTTCACCATTGCAACGAAAAGAATAAAATACTTAGGAATATATCTATCTAAAGAAACTAAGGACCTATATATAGAAAACTATAAAACACTGGTGAAAGAAATCAAAGAGGACACTAATAGATGGAGAAATATACCATGTTCATGGATTGGAAGAATCAATATAGTGAAAATGAGTATACTACCCAAAGCAATTTATAGATTCAATGCAATCCCTATCAAGCTACCAACAGTATTCTTCACAGAGCTAGAACAAATAATTTCACAATTTGTATGGAAATACAAAAAACCTCGAATAGCCAAAGCTATCTTGAGAAAGAAGAATGAAACTGGAGGAATCAACCTACCTGACTTCAGGCTCTATTACAAAGCCACAGTTATCAAGACAGTATGGTACTGGCACAAAGACAGAAATA
>NW_011495025.1:9132250-9157063 GCF_000754665.1 Bison bison bison | reverse complement strand
GCGATCCAAAAGTCTACAAGCAATAAATGCTGGAGAGGGTGTGGGAAGCTCTTACACTGTTGGTGGGAATGCAAACTGGTACAGCCACTATGGAGAACAGTGTGGAGATTCCTTTAAAAACTGGAAATAGAACTGCCTTATGATCCAGCAATCCCACTGCTGGGCATACACACTGAGGAAACCAGAAGGGAAAGAGACACGTGTACCCCAATGTTCATCGCAGCACTGTTTATAATAGCCAGGACATGGAAGCAACCTAGATGCCATCAGCAGATGAACGGATAAGAAAGCAGTGGTACATATACACAATGGAGTATTACTCAGCCATTAAAAAGAATACATTTGAATCAGTTCTAATGAGGTGGATGAAACTGGAACCTATTATACAGAGTGAAGTAAGCCAGAAAGAAAAACACCAATACAGTATACTAACACATATATATGGAATTTAGAAAGATGGTAACAATAACCCTGTGTACGAGACAGCAAAAGAGACACTGATGTATAGATCAGTCTTATGGACTCTGTGGGAGAGGTAGAGGGTGGGGAGATTTGGGAGAATGGCATTGAAACATGTATAATATCATGTATGAAACGAGTCACCAGTCCAGGTTCAATGCACGGTACTGGATGCTTGGGGCTGGTGCACTGGGACGATCCAGAGGGAGGGTATGGGGAGGGAGGAGGGAGGAGGGTTCAGGATGGGGAACACAGGTATACCTGTGGCGGATTCATTTCGATATTTGGCAAAACTAATACAATATTGTAAAGTTTAAAAATAAAATAAAAAAAAAATACAAAAAAAAATAAAAATTTCTTATTCTTCTGTTTCTAGCTCCTTTGATGCTTGAAAAGCAAAGCATATGTACAGATGTTTGAGTAGTACGCTGGGCTCATATTATAGTTTGTTCATTTATTCTTTGTGTAACAGTGGACAAGATGTTTAATCTCTCTGAGCATTATCCTCTGCAAGAGGATTATTAGCACCACCCTCTACAAAATAATGATTCACTACGATAAGGCATGAGCAATATGTGGGACAAAATAGTCATTGAGTAGATACTAGTGTTTCCTATTCGCCTTCTCCTAAAATAAGCAGTAATCCAAGAATACTCCTGCTCCTGTTACTTCTTCTAAGATCATAGCCAATTTCAATAAAAAAGCTGCATTCCTCTGAATAAAAACTACATTTATCTTTATCATTGCTTCTGTTTCATGGATAGGAAAATAAGATATCATGTGAATTCTTTTTTCCCTATTATATGGTCATCTGAAAGCATTTGTAGACAATTTATTGGACATTTTAGATACCTTCTCAGGTAATCATGGTCATCTTATGAGTACTGATTTCCATGGCTCTGTATAAAACCTCTTATATCTTCCAATGTCTTCACTGAACTGCTCTTTTATGGAGAAGTAGTGTTTTGCCATGAGAAGCATGTAAAATATTTAACTCCTTGCCATTTTTTTGTCAAAGGTCAGACTTTAATGAAATGGATTATTTCAGGGCCTGGAGCATATTTTGCAGTGACTGTGTAGCTGTCAAAATCTTTACAGAAACAGAAAATTATTGACTTTTCTCAGCTTAGAAATAGCCAGTGAACAAAAGGATGACTGAACGCACGGCAAGTATTTCTTAAAGTCCTCGTGACCTTGTCATTACTTCATTTGCAGGGAGAAAAAAAATATAAAATTCATTTCATAAAGGAGACAGGAACCCTGTATTGCTTTTATAAGATGACATCAGGGACAGAGATAATGTTGTCAACAAGGTTAATGTTGAGAAACAATGAAAGATAATGTGAGAATGTTAAGTTGGGATTGGCTTAGTGATACTGGACAAAGAATCAAGTATAATACAATAAACACCTGTTGAGGATATCTTTCACACAAGATTATAACCAAGACAAATTTAATGAGAGGTATATGATTAGAGAGACTAGTTCTATACCCCAGGAGTTTGTATTTTGTAGGCAAGCAAAAGAAGGAAGCAATTTAATATATAGAAGCATAGGTAGACAAAAGAACTGATTTGGGAGTCTGTAGGCTGGGGTTCTAGCTTTACTTCTGACTCAAGTCTCTCTAACATCTTGCATTTTATCTCCATTAACTGTAGGCTGAGCAGAATCAAGGGACCTTCCTAACCAATTTACACACACACACACATACACACACACACACACACACACACACAAACAATGTAACTCAACAATTTACCTGGCAATTGTGTCTTAGAACGTGGGTGTAATTCTGGCCAAGTTCCACATCTAGAGACCTCCAGAAGAGGAAAAATAACTTAAGATTCATTGTAAATGGTTCCATGATTGACTCTGTGGATGCTTTTCAGCCACTTGCCATCTTCCATTCCTGAGGAATAGCTTCAAGCTTATAAAGCAACAATTTCCCATTTCTTTCAACTTGAATGTGGCTGTGGCCTTTGGACCTTTTGCTAAGTTTAAAAATAATGCGGTTCTATGTAGTCAATATAAGGAATTGGTACACTTGACTTGAATAAAAGCACCAATTTTTGGTAGTTAGTGAATCTTGTTTTATGACTTTTTTTCTGACACTTTGAAAAATGGTGTATAATTTTCATGAAATCAAAGAAATGAGAGGCATTCAAGCTCTACAAAAATAGAACCAGACATATATTCCCTAAGCCAATTTTTCTTTTATGTTACTTCCCAGTTGGTAAAGAATCTGCCTGCAATGCAGGAGACCTGGGTTCAATCCCTGGGTTGGGAAAATCTGCTGGAGAAGGGAATGACTATCCATTTTAGAATCTTTGCCTGGAGAATTCCATGGACAGAGAAGCCTGGTGGGCTACAGTCCATGGGGTCACAAACAGTTGGACATGACTGAGTGACTAACACACATGCACACACACATACATTACTCAAAATTCTGAGGTATAGCTATAAACTTACTTTTGGAAGTGAGATCCTGAGATCAACAGTATGTGAGTGTGTGTGTATGTGTGTGTGTGTGTGTGTGTGTGATGGTTGTGTTAGATGGGTGTGAGAGACCTCTGATGAAACCACTTTAAATGCTTTTATTTATTGTTTTTTTATTTTTAATTCTTTTATATTATTTTATTTTTAAACTTTACATAATTGTATTAGTTTTGCCAAATATCAAAATGAATCCACTTTAAATGCTTTTAAACAGGATTAACAATTGGTTGATTTGCTTTCATAGCAATTACAGAATTATTAACTAGACATTAGTATACAAGTTGTTTGATTAAATACCATATTTCTGAGTAAGGAGGATTTGTTAAAAAAAGGAAAATTTTTGAGGGCTTTTGCTTCAAATATTAATTAATAGAATATAATATATTTTTTCTACTTGCAATATTTACTTATCCAACTGGTTTGTTAGTAAATTTTAAAATGATCTTCTGAGGAGAAATCCTCCCTACTAAGTCCTATGAGAAAAAATATCTTGCAAATGATCGTTTGCTGCTGAGATTTTTTTCCCCTCTTGGGGTATAACATGGTTTGTTATAATAAAGCATGTGTGATGGATTTTAGGATGACACTTTATTTTCTAGAGTGGAGCTTTAAAAAAATATTTTGAGTATTAGGTTGTCTGTAGCTATAAATGTAATATTTCAGTAGACTTTTTCTCGAAGGAGTGCGAAGTTCTTATAATAGGAATAAATTGATTTACCCACACTGTAGCAGGTGAAGTAGAAAAAGAAGATATAATCAACTTTTATTTCTGGTTGCTTGAATTAGCCATAAGAAATCTGACATGTAAGGGGAAAAATGAACTCCCTATATTTGTAAGTTGGCTTCAATCCAACGATATAGAAGAACTTGATACACTCTTCAAATGCAAGTCCATTTTCTCATTCTGTTTTGGGACAACAGACTGTGTGGTCTTAGTTATTTTAGAATTGTCCACAGCCACACTAAAAGGTACAGTAAGTGGATCTGTTAGGGGAATGAAATTAGAAAGGCATTTCAGATGGGCAGAATGTAATTACTTACTTGAAATTTACCCAGGACATTTGCTGTTGACACATTCAGTTGGTGCAAAGGATCTTTAATTACCCAAAGCAACTAGTTTGTGGTTTCACATCTCAGTGGAAAGAAAGTAAGTCCTGGAGCAAGGCATTGTAAACACCATGCAGTTCTGAAGCATTCCTTCTGATCAAAGGAAACCAGGGTTACTTCTTATTAGAGAGATCAACAGCAAGCTTACTCAGTTATTTCTTCAGACAGGAGTCCCCAGATATTTTGTGAAGAGGAGCTAAATTTCCTTTCTTGGAGGCAGTGTGTAACAAAGACAATGGGCTTTGAAACAAGACTGAGATTGCAGAAATCCTAGTTTAACCACTTACCAACTCTTTGACTTTAGGTAGGTTATTTTATTTTCCTATATCTACTGCCTCAGAAGGGAAATGATACCTATGTCAGAGAGTAATCAGGTGGGGTTAAATAAGCACACATCTTTAAAATCTAGCACAGTGCATGTCACAGAATAAGAACCCAACAAATATCAGTTTCTGTCTGCAAAGCATGGTGGTTTGTGAAGGTTATTTCTGAAAGAAATATTCCCACATAAATCAAGATCAGGACATTGTTGATGACTGTATTTCCCACTGCTTGAGTTGAACTGGAAAACAAGGAGATGAGTTTGGACCCAGTGTGTTGCCCCAAGCATCATGCTAGAGGGAAAAGAATAGTCCCTGCTTTGCTCCTACTTAACTGCCTGGCTTTGGGTAAATCACTTAACCCAACAATTAATTGCTTCCTCAAGTAGTCACAGCTAATGATATCTTTCCTGCTTACCTCCAAGGGGTGTGTGGATCAAACAGGTATGTGAATACTTTTTCTGTATTATTAAGTGCAGTCCAACCATGAAGACCACCTTTGTAGTCCCAGAAAAGGGAATGAATCCATTCCTTTGCATAAATACAT
Organism: Bison bison bison; assembly: GCF_000754665.1. Taxonomy (NCBI): domain Eukaryota; kingdom Metazoa; phylum Chordata; class Mammalia; order Artiodactyla; family Bovidae; genus Bison; species Bison bison. Next base: position 9,152,135 of record NW_011495025.1, on the reverse strand, counting down.
ATACAGTTATTGATGGATGAGCCAGCTTCTGTGCTAGGAACTGGCAAGTAAAACAGATTCATAGCATTATGGAGCTTAGAGTCATCTTTCTAAACTTTTCTGAGACTGTCACATAGTAGATATTAGTTATTTTTTTTCCAAATTGGATTGAATTAAAATATGTCTGATAAGGCTCTGAACTGTCCTAACTGTAATATCTGTCTTAGGCATTTTCTGAAACAATTTGTGGCACATCAAGCATTTCAGGTACATTACGTATTCAGATGTGACTATTTATTAACGGGTTTTGGAGCCTAATGAAATCCATTTTTCTTTTTTTCCCATTATTTTATTTGCTTTACATATCTTTGGGTTTGTTTGTGTGCTTGCATAATCAATCCAACTCTCATTTTAATTTTAGTCTTTGGCTTATCTTTATACCTATACATTTATTAAACTGCTTTCTGGAAACAAAGTTTGTTCTTGTTTAGAAATAGGATTAAAATCAGAGAATACTAGTGTAAGAGTTTATTTACCAAAACCAGGATCTAAAGTATGTGATAACTGTCCTCATTGGTTGGGCCACACAGTGTGTGGACTTAGAACCGTTTAAGTTGATAAGTAGACCATCCTGTGGCGTTAGTGGTAAAGAAATCTGCCTGCCACTGCAGGAGGTGTAAGAGACGCGAATTCGATCCCTGGGTTGGGAAGATCCTCTGGAGAAGGGCCTGGCAACCCACTCCAATATTTTTGCCGAAAGAATCCCATGGACAGAGGAGTCTGGTGGGCTATAGTTCATGGGCTCACAAAGATTCAGATAGGACTGGGCATTTAAGTGCACACACACAGACCATCTAGTATCTCATTAGATAAGGAAATCCACAGATAAATTTATGTTACAAGGGAACTAGTGCTATTATCATTAGTCTACAATAGCCATCTAGAAGAAATACTAGTAAGCAAAACTGATATGACTATCTTGTCCTTTGTCCTAGCAGGAGTGGCCTTTTAAGCCAGCAGGATGGCTCTGATTCTGAGCTGAAAGAGCTCTGAAGTAAGTATTTCAGAAAAAGTTAAAGAATAGGGAAGGGTATGTTGTCACCTTAGCTTTGCTACCCCCCAAGCTGCATTATATGACCAGTTGGTTGTGAAGGAAAAGCCACAAATGCCAACCTTCCTCTTCTGGTCCAGGAGCCAAATCACTTAGGTCAGTCTCAGAAGCACTTGGATCACAGGCTTGGACTGACCAAGACTGAGGAGACCATTCTGAGGGACAACTTTCCAGTTCTGCAGGAACTATAAAACTTGTCCACAGAAAGTCCCATGGAATTCTTTGAAGTTGGGGACAGGACAGATCATCAGTGAAACTTGAAAGCATCAGGCCTGGGGAGCCCTTTCTGGGTTGCATTAGAGAAGCTGGACTCTTTTCCTACAAGAGCCACAGCAGAAGCTGGGCAGTGCCTGTAGAGACTGATGGGTATGAAGCCCACCTCAGTTAAAACTCTGTTCTACCTAATATAAAAGCATTACCATGGGGACAGGTTTCCTTATAGCTAAAAGTAAAAATCTCATTTTTAAGTGACCCGTAATAGGAGTTAGTACCACTGCTTTGGGGCTTCCCAGATGGCACCAGAGGTGAGGAACCCACTTGCCAATGCAGGAGACATAAGAGACTAGGGTTCTGTCCCTGGGCTGTGAAGATCCCTTGGAGGAGGCATGACAACCTACTGCAGTATTCTTGCCTGGAGAACCCCATGGATAGAGGAGCCTGATGGACCATAGAGTCACAAAGAGTTGGACACAACGGAAGCAACTTAGCGTGCAGGCATGCACATACCACTGCTTTAGGGAAAAACAAACAAATAAAAAGGAAAAGACATCCTCAATAATCTGGAGGGTAGAAGATAGGAAATACACTCAAGTCAGGACCTATTTTTATAACAGCTGTGCAATAGTTAGCAAAGAGGTCTTTACTGTTGCACAGAGAAACTTCTAGGTCCATAGTGTGTAAAAAGTGTACCAGAACAACTTATGCCATATGTCAATCTGGTACGTTCATTTATTCATTCATTAAAAAATTATTATTGCACACTAGGAACAATTTAGAATACATGAAAGTAGGTTAGCATTGACTTTTTAAATAAAACTGTGATGACAACAGACCTTTAAGTGGAAAGCCCTTTTGATTGAGAACATCTTCAATCTCAGGAGCAAACATCATTGGCTACTATAAATTCTGACAAAATGGCTCCTTCTAAGTGGAAAGCTACTTTTTTTTTTTTCAAGTTTATCTACATTCTATAATGTTAAATGTTGACATTTAACATTTCATTTAAATAAAGAAAAATGTTTATATCCCCAAAAGGATGTTATTTATAACTTTTCAACTTTGTAATTCCAGTCAGATACAAATGTCTATTCATTCTAACTTTCCGTTGAATCCTAGCTGTGTGGCATAGATTCTATTCAGGTTATGACTGTGTACTGAAGCAATGATGATCTATTGTAACTCTGATCTTTCCATTGTGTTGACTGTTGGAGTCCAGAGAGAATTCATCAATAGCTTCTTTGTTTTTCCCTCATTTCTTTCCCAACACTTTTTCAGTTATCTGTTACTCACACAGGAAAGTAGTTATTAAGAACACATTTATTTTGCTGGAAGCTATATATGGGAATTTTAAAAAATTACAAATTAATGATTTACCAGTGTCCCACATTTAGGTAAAGTTACATGATGAGATCTTTATTTCAATGCTTTTTCACCCAACCCCTCATGGTATCTAAGATTTCTTGCTTACTTAAAACTGTTAAAACTATTGAAACAAAACAACAACAAAACTCTAGGCAATTCCATCAGTTCTGCAGATTTTGACTCCACAGTTTTCATATGATTATGCTACCAACTAAGTAATTGTTTATGGAAACTTTAACTTTTACAGTTCTAATTTGCTTCTTAATTCTGTCATAAACACTGAAAATATGCTGGTCCTCTGATATGGACACAAACTATAACAAGATAAAATTTTTCTATTTTGTCTTCTCTCACCTTTTAGACTGAGAAGGCAGTGGCAAGCCACTCCAGTACTCTTGCCTGGAAACTCCCATGGACAGCGGAGCCTCGTAGGCTGTAGTCCATGGAGTCTCTAAGAGTTGGACACGACTGAGAGACTTCACTTTCACTTTCCACTTTCATGCATTGGAGAAGGAAATGGCAACCCACTCCAGTGTTCTTGCCTGGAGAATCCCAGGGAAGGGGGAGCCTGGTGGGCTGCCGTCTCTGGGGTCACACAGAGTTGGACACGACTGAAGCGACTTAGCAGCAGCAGAGCACCTTTTAGAAAGCCTTCTTCACTGTCTAGATTTTCCCAAAAAGACATCAGATTCTCCAGGAATTGCCTAATATTCTCCTTCCTCAATTGTCTTCAGATCTAAAGTGAAACCTGCAGATGTCTTAAGGATTTGGTTTCCAGGACCCCAATGTCGATTTACCAAGTCTCTGAGACTCTGACCAGGAATTTTACTTTTCAAAGCTCCTAGGAAAGTTTGATGTAGTTCATCCCTAGAATGACAGTCACCCTGGATATCTCACTACCCAAGTTTGCCATTTGCTGTGAGCATGAACTTGGTTGCTGCAGGGTACCTGCGATTTATTCTCTTTTCTTGGCTCCCTCATGAGTGCTCCAGCAACTTCTGCCCTCCCAATGCCCAGAGTCCTTCATCCATCCTCTTCAGTCCATTGTTAGGTTGGTCCCTCATAACTGAGGCCTGTATGTTCATATCATGTCCCAATGAAAGCCAGCAGTTTCTTCAAGGTTAACTCTTCCCTGTTCCTTTACACTATTCTTGGGGGCATTTGATAATGTGTAGAAAGTTTGGTGACCTATCTTCTATCTATCTTGTCATCATTCTTTTCCTCCTCAGGTCACAACCTCTGGTAGAAAAGAGTGGAAGGAAGGGAAAAGTTTAATAGGACACACCTGAGGTTTTTCCGTCCTTCCAGGACTGAGTTTTCCTGTCTTATGGCCAGAGATTTGGAGTAGATAGATTAAAACAAGGTGCATTTTCTGTGTGTATCCAGCTCCATTCCAGGTCATAATATTTAAGGAAGGGAGTTTGAGTGAATTTTCAGCCTGTCCTCTTCTCAGTGGGCAGATGTCTGCGAACATTGCACTATTAGACACAGCCATAGACAGTGAAACCCTTGGATGTTCCAGACCACAATGAGGGTGTCTGAATGTCAAGTGACGCTGCTGGGACTCCCATGGGGCCCTCTGCTGGGAACAAATAATGGGTTCCAGAGTCTGTCTAGTAAGTGTAAGTCATATCTACAGTTATGTAAGCATAGACTTTAGAAAATTATTTAAAGTGTTTACATTTTTAGATACTTTTCAGTTGACCTCCTTATTTATTTTCCATAGAGATAAATGTCCATGAAGAATTCCTCTTTTACTTGTATTACTTTGATTTTCTTTTCTTTCCTTTCTTTTTTTAAATAAATGTTTTACTTTGTGTATTCTGTGATTTTCTAGGCAAGCTCTTTTTTTTTTTTTTTTGCTACATTCTTTATTTTACTTAACACATTTCTTATTATTTGATAGCTCTGTTTACCCTGAAATTCTCTATGTATAGAGTTCTTGAGTGTGACAACCTGGCATTTTAATATTTTGTCCATCCTTCTAACATTTCAGGGTAACAATAGTAACATTAATAAATTATTAAATATTTAGTAGCTACTTATGCACATTACCGAGCTAAGCATAACTCAGTATATAAATATAGGGCCTCCTTCGTGGCTCAGCTGTAAAGAATCTGCTTGCAATGTGGGAGACCTAGGTTTGATCCCGGATTGAGAAGATACCCTGAAGAAGGAAAAGGCTACCCACTCCAGTATTCTGACCTGGGTCACAAAGAGTCAGACGGGACTGAGCGACTTTCATTTTCACATAGGATATATGTGTGTGTACATATATACACTGGGCTTAGTTTTTTTTTTTTCTTTTGTTTTTACAATGACTCTATGAATTCTGGATTATGCACATTTTCCATATGAGGAAAATGAATATCAGAGAAGTTAAAGAAATCTTGACAGTCAAAAAAATGGGGAAAAAATGTACTCTGGACTGGTTCCTTTTCCTCCTAAATCTTGAGGACTTTTGACAAAAGGATGCTCATGTTCTTTGCCCACAGCTACTAGGCTGGGAGATTTTCTTGATGGAAATTTTACACTAGCAGGAGTTTTCTTCATAAGTCATGTTAATCCCTTTATTAAATATTCATCAGAAGATAGTGCCATCTCCACAGAACACTCTTGAGTTCTGGTGAAGATAAGGGCTGTAGAGAAGCAAAGCACAGTCACCAGCTACTCTGAATGAAGGTCTCTCAGCTCTGAACGCACTTGCTATGACTCTGTTGGCAGCAAGACTCTTTGCAAAATGATGTGGAAATGGATGACTTTCCAGACATTTCTGAAACCTGCTTAGAACAGTCAGTACAAACGCCCTGGGAAAGTTTTGGTTTAATTTCCCATGTTAAAAAAAAAAAAAGGAATGAGAACATTCCTTTAGAAGGGTTACTCTGTAATTAGAGCCGGATGAGAATTTCATTCATGCATTGAATAAATATTTATTAAGTGTCTACTCCATGCCAGACCCCTCTGTTGAAAAAAGAGGACACTCAAAACTGGTCCCTATTCTCTCAGAGTTTTTTAGGATCTAGAGGGAGAGACGGGCTGGAAACCATCATCATACCTGCAAGGTGAGAGAAAATGAGGTGAGGGGAAGGGAAGGAGGCTGCAGGAATGGGAGCCTTGAGACAAGCCAGGAGACATCTACTCAGACATAATGAAGCCAATGGGCAAAGACTGCAAAGGAAAAAACATAAAGGATTGAAAGTCGTGGATATTGCTGAAATCTAATGTGCAAATAGCAGTGCAACCGTGCATATTGGCTTCTCTGTCTGATGTGGCCTGTGGGGAGAAGGAGCACTTTCTCATTTGTAAATGAGAATCATTTTCCAGATATTTCCTGTAATTATCCACCAGTTTTAGGACCTGATGTGGAGGATGATTCAAACAAGCTGCTTAAGCATTGGTGTTTTCAGCCCTCTTTCTCTGTCTCTCCCAACAGCGAGACAACTGCAGGGGAACACCTTGTGGTGGAGAGCTTCAAAGCTGAGCCATTTCTGGTTATTTGATGCCAAGTAGGTTATACATGACCTATGGCTATGGTAATGGTTATGGGTTTCCCTGGTGGCTCAGTGGTAAAGAATTTGCCTACAATGCAGGAGACACGTGCAGGAGACACAGGTTCAATCCCTGGGTTGGGACAATACCCTGGAGAAGGAAATGGTAATGCCCTGTAATATTCTTGCCTGGAAAATCTCATGGACAGAGAAGCCTGGTGGGCTACAGTCCTTGGGGTTGCAAAATAGTCAGACATGACAGCAACTCAACAACAAAAAGGTTATGCATGGACCCTGGAGAAGTTACTCTTCTTTTCATGGACACCCAAGCAAAGCTCTTACTCCTCCTACTTCTCTGTTCATATTTCTTCTCTGGCAATGAAAAACCATTCAAACTCTTGCTTCATCTTGAGGATGGGGTTTCTCTTGGCTTTCTGAAGAAAGGTTGCATCACTGCCAGGTCAGAATCCCATAGTAGCTATCAGTGAACTCTAGCCCTGGGGTAATGAGTTATTTGACAAATTTCATTTTACTGCTTGTGAGTCAATCAAGGCTAGAAAAACATCCAATTACTTGGCTAAATAGCTCATGCCTTTAACACCATTCACGCCTATCTCCAGGGTAGATCAGTGCAGCTGGGTTTCCTTTCTTTTTTTCCTTTTCTTAGGATTTCTCCATGATTTCTTAGGATGGAAATACTTTGAATAATAATAGATACTGAATGGGAATGTTTATCCTCTGACTTAAAGTTAAGTTTAGAAAAACAGTCAGCCTAGCTCAAAACCATTTTTATTGCTAAAATGATCATTTTGCAATCCTCAGAATCGTATAGTCTTGAATTCTAAGCGTGAATTGGAAATGTAGCAGGATTCTTTTTAAAATCCCAAAGCAAAGACAGAATGGGAAAGATCTGATTACAATCTCTATTCTCTCAAAGCATAAAGTGATTTATTTTGAAAGAAAGCAATAGTTGGGGTAATAAATATTTTTATTCACAGAGGCGTTACTTATACAGTTTCAACTTAGTTTTCAGTTGAACTTTGATGGGTGAGAGACTTTCAGACTTTACCCTGGTGTGAATTTGATGGAAAGGGTTTTCAGAATTCTTATATTATTAATTTTTATTGGAGTACAGTTGCTTTATAATGCTATGTTAGTTTCCACTGTACAACAAAGTGAACCAGTTATATGTATACATATATTCCCTCCTTTTTAAGTTTCATTCCCATTTAGATCACCACAGAGTACTGAATAGAGTTCTGTGGTGCTATTCAACAGGTTCTCATTAGTTATCTATTTTATACATAGTAGTGTATATATGGAAGAGTTTTAGCATATTTGAATTCAACAGTGTTCAAATAAACCACTTTTATCTATCTGTAGAAATATCTATCAATCATTACTATCTGACTTTTAAACTTTTTAATATCGGTCCTGAGAAGGCAATGGCACCCCACTCCAATACTCTTGCCTGGAAAATCCCATGGACAGAGGAGCCTGGTAGGCTGCAGTCCATGGGGTCGCTAAGAGTCAGACATGACTGAGCGACTTCACTTTCACTTTCATGCATTGGAGAAGGAAATGGCAACCCACTCCAGTGTTCTTGCCTGGAGAATCCCAGGGATGAGGGAGCCTGGTGGGCTGCTGTCTATGGGGTCGCACAGAGTCGGACACGACTGAAGCGACTTAGCAGCAGTAGCAGTTTGCCCCTGCAGACCTGTTCTCCAGTGCACCTGTGCTCTGGAAGCCTGGCCTGGCCAGACCGCAAGGCAGGACTCCCTTGACCTCTGGGTTTGAGTTGTTACTGTCCAATAGGAGAGACTGGAGCAGAAAAGAAGACAGGAGGAAAGGGAAGTCTGGGACTGTCCTGAGTATATCACACTCCAGGCAAGTTTTGCATTTTTGAATTGGATTGAGACACAGATTCTATGTTCATTCTTTTTCTATAGGATATTTTATTCCAAACTGCCTCTGATAGACTAAACTGAGAAAAAGAATGACCTATAACTTAAATCTTAAAAATTCTGAAACTGTCATTAAACCTCTCCTGATAACTCTCCCATGTGCCACATAGTAAAGGAAGTCTATAATCAGACTCTCTTGTGTTACCTGTGTAGAAGTCTGGATTAGAGCTAACATCTGGGAGATGGTGAGGGACAGGGAGGCCTGGCGTGCTGCAGTCCATGGCGTCGCAAAGAGTCGGACACGACTTAGCAATTGAACAACAAAGTTGCAGAACGTTCTTGAGAGTGAAAGGGACAAAGCAAAGCCTGAGACCACCCTGGGAGAGAAAGGGTCAGAATGGGAGGAGAGAGAGAGGTGGAGGAAGGAGCTTCAAACTTTGGATTCATTACAGGTAAAATTGCCTAGCCTCCTTTCTCAGGCACAGGCTGAATTAGAATAAGGTGGCTTTTACACTGAGGCCCCAGGATCCAGGATGGAAGACAGAAGAGAGAGGTGAAATGATATGCAGTCTGCTTAGGAAACCCCGGTAGTTTGGCATCATCTCGAATTATCCCCCCTGTGGTTTTAATCTTTCTGAAATGGAGCAACATAATGCAGTCATTCTTGGATTTTGAGAAAACAAACCTAGCTGAAATATATATTATATATAGGATGTGGAATGCTTGAGAGTCCAATGGAGGTGGTTTCAAGTAACCACTAAATTGTATGAAAAGTTGCTTCCTCCACCCCAAAGAAAACAAAGTCATCCCAAACACTAACATTAAAGCAATCCAAACAACAAAAACAACTTTCATAGTAGCCAAGTTAAATTCACTCTTCACAAATATTCCCACAGAGTAAACATAACATTTTCTTAAGCCCTGGCCAGTTAAACAAATCCAACTTTAAAGAAAGAGGGTGTTAAATGTTTTTCCTCTGACATTGTTGTCTAAAACTGTAGTGTGGGTAGAATATTTTTGGAAAGCTTTTGGGATTTTTTCCTTTCATCCTATCCCCCCCCCCACACACTTTTGTCTGCTTGGGTACTTTAAAACCAAATCTAAGTCATCTTTCACATCATGAAGGATGATAGGGTCCCAGATAATCCTGGGATGATACATTTGGGGCTTAAGTACTTTAATCAAATAAAGATGTTGAAACAAAACATTTCATTCTGTATCATTTTTATTGGTATGGAAGCTTTGTTCCCATGAAGACAGATATCTTCCCTGTTCATAGTCCAAATCTTTTTACTTATTCTCAGAATAGATAATGAGGCCAAATTAGTACAAACTTAGCCTAAACTGCTCTGCTTTAGGCTTGGATATAAAAAGGAAAGTGATCCTTGTGATTTTTGGCCTCATAATTGCTAGGATACCACAAGAAGCTATTTTGAAAACCACTTGTATTTATAAAATATTAGATGGCAATAGTTTCACTGCTAATAACCATAATACAAATGCAAATGGAAAGCTGGAGAGCCTGTTCTCTAAGTGGTAGGCCATGGTGTTAACCTGCTTGGATTAAAAATCTGAATTCTGACACTCACTAGCTCTGTACCTTTGGATAAGCTACATAACCTCCCTGTGCTTAAGTTTCTTTCATCCATAAAATAAAGGAATAAAGAGAGTATCTGTGTCATCAGGCTGTGAAGACTATATGTGAGTTAATATTTCCACATACTTACTGCTTACATGTAATAAATGTTATAAAATGTTGACTCATTTTTAATAGATCAGAAAGACAGTCTCTTTTTTGCTGTTATAGATTTATTTGTTTTCCTTTTTTTTTTTTTAACTATCACCTCTATGAGTACAAGGACTTTTCACAGTTTATATTTACTGAGGACCAAGCACTGTGTGGATCACTTTTCTTTTGTCAGTTCATTTAATCCTTATAGTGAATTTAGGAGGTAGATGGGAAATGGAAACCGGGTCTTAGCTGCTACAGTTTGGTGACTCCACTGGAATATTCCATGTAGCTTCATTGAGTGTATTTTCATAAAAAATGTAGCAATCAAATAGACTGGTTAAGACTATTTTGTGGTTCAACTGATAAAGAATCCGCCTGCAATGCGGGAGACCTGGGTTCGATCCCAGGGTTGGGAAGATCCCCTGGAGGAGGGCATGCCAACCCACACCAGTATTCTGGCCTGGAGATTTCCATGAACTACATAGTCCATGGGGTCACAAAGAGTCGAATACAACTGAGCAACTTTCACTTTCTGGATTATCTGGTTTGTAATATGAAATTCAAACACTATAGGAATTTGTTATTACTTGATAACCATCCTCCTCACTTTTACCTTGAAAGACCTAGCGAACTTTGAAGTCTGGAATAAGAACTCAGGAGTCTCATTAAGGTTTAGCGTTTTCAGCTCACCACTGTAATGTTACCAGTCTCTTCTTCTGCAAAATGGTAACTAGAAATTTTCATTCAATTAAAGAATTGAGTTCAATTCAGCTATTGTCATAACCCTATCATTTGAAACTTTATTTTTCCCAACTCTTCTTTCTGCTGGTTACAATATAGCTTCATTATAACTTGGACTGTTACATGATACACTCTAAGGACTGGAGAATGTTCAGGGGAAATCTGAATTTTTAGAAAGTAACATTATTATCTATCAGTATTCATTGAGAACCCACGAACTGTGAGGAACTCCAGGAGGTACGCAAAGCTAAAGGATGATCAAATATTAAGTTTTGCCATTTTTACTCTCCCTCTCCACCCACCTCGCCAAGTACATTCATTAAACTTTAGTAATCATGATTTTAATGACTATTTCTTATAGATTCAAGGCATCTTGAAAACTTGGTAGCTTATAAAAAAATAATAAAACATGAAAAATATAAAAAATAAATCTTTATATAGACTACTGATTCAAAATGTTTTAATATGCATTAGTCATCTCTTCAAGCTGCCATTTCCTTGTTCTTCCTCTCCCCACCTTTTTTTTTTAGTTTACACACTGATTTACTAGAAATGAAAACATCTATATTAGTATGATTCTACGTTTGCACATCTGGCATATTCCAATCTGATGAAAATAAATATGTAAATATATCATGCTTAACTGTAGCATCTTAACATTCTTTCATACGGAAATTGAATTCAAATATACTGGAAAAAATTCTCATTTTGATTAATTTGTGGTAATATCAACCTCCAAATAAACACTGTGTACTCTATCCTAGCAATTTTTTTTAAGCCTTCAGAATTTGCTTTTATGGTACCTATTATTTCCAGATGACAGGACATGGTGCTGAAAAGTATGGGAAAATATGGTTAGACTAATGGGTTTCCTGCTGACTAAATCATTCTGAATCATTTAATGCGGCTTCTATATTATCTCACTGTTGATTAAAGCAGAGGCAAATTACAGTACTGGAATCTCTTTAAGAGAAATTATCTGATGAACTGGTTCTCAAAGAGGTGGAGAAATGTGATACGACTGTGTGCTTGAGGTACATCATTTTCAAGCAATATCTTTCTGCAATCGTCAGGAGCAGTGGATTTGTATTCCCAATGGAGATGTCATTCTGCTCATGGCACATGTATGTCAAGATGCTATCTAAACTGAAAACTGTTTTTCAACTTTCTTAATTTATAAACCTCCAAAGCCCCTTCGTTGATGAAACCTAGAAACCTTACTATCTTGGCTGGTTTTCTACATACAGGAAATTAAAAATGGCTTCTTTTAAAAGAAGGATGTCAGAAGAGGACAGGAATAAAAAAAAGGAAATGTGTCAGAGTTGATTAATTATTAGAGTTAAAAATATATCCATTATAAACGGTAGTGGAGCAGTGATTTAAAAACGCATTTTAAGTGACAATGGCTTTATGATTTGGATGTCGTTTGCTCAACACAGAGATCCTAATGTTGATTGATGGGCTTATAGATGTCTTCCTTGGGATTTGGCAGACAAAACTGATGTCTATGCATTAAATCAAATGCTTCCACATTTTTTAGTTCTATTATAGCACACAAAACATCATTCACAATGATCTGAAAGACTCATATCCCAGGATTGTGACAAATGAAAACCACTTATCTCATCTAGATTATATGACTATGTTCCAAACCCTTTCTTAATATCTTGTCTTTCGAAGCGATGCCATGATAATTTCAGACATTTCTTTGTCTGTTTTTATGTATTGATATTTCCCCCCAGATATTTTGGCACTTGATTCATCTTCCTCAAATTGTCATCAGCCTAATACTGGCAGTTTTCACGAAGCCTCATGCGTTAACAATAAAGGTAAAACCTAAACTCATGTTCTACTCTGTATTGTGGTTGTATGGTTGACGTTAAAGAAAAATTCGGAAAAGGCATTTGGAGAAAACCAGTTAAGCACACAAATAAGGAATAAAGAATATAAGCTATAAAGGCAGGAATGTATATAATTTCCAAAATAATATTTGGTCAGAGAATCAATATGAAGCTTGAGAGGACTGTTTCTTTTAAAGATAAAACAAGGAGATGACAAGAAAAATAATCCAATAAGAAACACTATTTCTGGTTTTTAATCCTCCAGTTCAGTTCAGGCTAAGTATAGACATAATTTGATTTTTTGGTATGAAAGGTAGATTCTTGCACTTCTTGAACAGTAGTACAATATCGATTGGCATTGTAAGAAATTTAATTTGAGGATTAGCCCTGTAATAATCTACATCTGAGTATCCTGAGTCAACACAATTTTCACAAATGCAATATTTATATCCTCATTTACTTTTATTTGCCTCATAGGCTTGAGATCCTTGAAAAGGAAAGTTAATGTCTTATTCTTCTGTACAACTCAATTCACAGTGTAGCACTTGGCATATAGGAAGCGTCTGATAAATATCTGACAAATTTATCTGGATAAGAGGCAGGTTATGATAAGATGTTCTTCTTCAATATCAACCAAGAGGCTCTTTATTTGGTTATTCATTTATTTGTTCATTGAATATATATTGACTACTATGACAATCTATCTAAAATATATTTGAGTGGCTAAATATGTATCTTAGCTTAATAATGTAGAATGAGACACAGTTTTTAATGATCAATGGGACGGAACTTTTCCTATGACTTAGGCCATTAGGATTCAAGGCATTCTGTTTGGGAGACACATAAAGGATGTGATTTTTTAAAATGGTTATGTGTCCCTGTTAAAATTAAACTATAATTATTAACCAGAAGAGGTGTCAGCAATCTACAACCTGTGAATGAAACCTGGCCTACTGTTTGTTCATGTTTATAAATAAAATTTTATTGGAACACAGTAATGTTCACTATTTTACCTTTCATCAGTAGCTGCTTCTATAGGGCAGAGACCTACTGACTTGCAAAGCCTAAGATATCTGGTTCTTTCTAAAAAGTTTGTCAACACCTAACTTAGAATATGGGCTTCCCAGGCAGTGCAATGGTAAAGAATCTGCCTGCCAAAGCCGGAGACAAAGGAGAGGCAGATTTGATCCCTGGAGCCTGGGCAGGGGGGCGGGGGGTGTGGATGGCTACAGTCCATGGGATTGCAAAAAGCTGGACACAACTGAGCATGCGTGAAAGCAAGACTATACTTATTAGTGATCTTTGTCAATGTGTCATCTAAAGTTTAGCATATATACTTAGGATCTGGGATAATTTGAACAATTCACTTAACCTCTCTGAGCTTCTGTGCCCTCTGTGCCATCTGGGAAGTGAGAATTGTTGTGAGAACTTGCTTCTTTGTTGGAAGCAAAATGCTGGGAAAATTGTAGTCTTCTGATCTCATTCTCATTCTAATGGCTGAGTGGAGTTAGACCTCTAATGAATAACCTTGAATAATACAGCTTAATAGAATTAGTACATCTGACCAAATGGCAAGTGACATTTTAGGTTAAGCAGAAACTTGTCTAAAGATCTTTATAGGCTTGTCCTTGAATTTGAACATTAATTTACAACTATTCTATAACATCAAACTTTTCATAATGAGAAATCTCCCTTTTGCCAGCCTCATGGCTAGTGGCATTAATACTAAAATAATTTCTACCATTTGGAGCTGTGGGATACACAAGGCATGATGCAGTGTACTTCACAAATATTATGGCATTTAATCTTGAGGATGACCCTATGAGGTGGATAGGTGTTTTTATTTGATTTCAGATAAGGACCTTTGGGCTTTCAGAAAAAATGAATGCCTTGTTCAAAATAATGACTCAACAAGGAACCAGGAAAAAAGGAATTTGAAAGCAGATGTAGCTTGAATGATGAGCTTTTAGCCAACACCCTCTCATGCCTCCTGATGTTACCCTGAAGCCGACTCTTTCTTGCCTCTCCTTTCTGGCATCTCCACTCTTGTCACTGCATTCTACCCTTAGACTTGAGGACAAGGTCAGGGCACAGTCTGAAAAACATATGATCTTAAAGGTTTCACCAGAAAGGAAAATGAATTCTATGTTTCTATGGAATTCATGCTAAACAAAGATTAATTTCAAAGCATACTTTATGAACCCTTTATCATTTAATTGATAACTAAAATGAAATACAGTAAAATGTGGTGATAATGCACCTACCAATATTCAACATTCAGAAATTAAATGACTGAGTATTGACTTTTTGCACCCTAAACTTCCAATCAGGAAGCTGCAAAGATTTATCTGATTAACCTTGCTGTAACATGACTCTGCATTTTATCTGCTTAAATTTCCATCCCTATTTATTGAGTTCTGATAGGGTTTTACTTTGCTATCTAAAACAATATCTCTTTCATTCAACTAGAATGCAGTATCATTAGCCAAACTTCTCAGATGGGTATTTAAGACCCAAACTACAGTGTGCATGCATGCTAAGTCATTTCATTTGTGTCTGACTCTTTGTGACCCAATGGACAGTAGCCTGCTGCTGGTGCTGCTGCTGCTAAGTTGCTTCAGTCATGTCCGACTCTGTGTGACCCCATAGACAGCAGCCCACCAGGCTCCCCCGTCCCTGGGATTCTCCAGGCAAGAACACTGGAGTGGGTTGCCACTTCCTTCTCCAATGCATGAAAGTGGAAAGTGAAAGTGAAGTCGCTCAGTCCTGTCCGACTCCTAGCGAGCCCATGGGCTGCGGCCCACCAGGCTCCTCCGTCCATGGTATTCTCCAGTCAAGAATGCTGGGGTGGGTACCATTGCCTTCTCTGTGGGGTTTTCCCAAGCCAAGGATCATACTTGTGTCTCTTATGTCTTCTGCATTGGCAAGTGGGTTCTTTATCACTAGTGCCAGCACAATTTGACAAATGGGCTAAGAAGGCATGGAGATCTTGGTGGTATATATTATTGCATTTAAAGTGTTATGGTGACATAGTGGGTGGTATTGGATTCACCACAGGATGCTTCTTAATGAGAAGGTAGAAAGGTAATATTTCTTATTTCCCCACCTGTCTCAAGGTATTCCTTTTGCAGGAAGTTTCTGCCAACTGATGTTAACATCACCAGGGTTTGAGTAGCTTTTGCCTAAAGGAGTATGAATATAATAGAAGGTTTTTAAATATTTCTAAGTAAGAACTTGTATGCCCTGAATTGTGTCACTTCATATATTAAATTCCTAACCACCAAGGTGACTACATTTGGAGGAAAGGCCCATCAGGTGGTAGGTGGTGGTGTTTCAGGCACTCAGTTATGTCCAACTCTTGCAACCCCAGGGACTGTAGCCTGCCAGGCTCTTCTGTCCATGGGATTTTCCAGACAAGAATACTGGAGTGAGTTGCTATTTCCTTTTCCAGGGGATCTTCCCCACCCAGGAATTGAACCCACATCTACAACATTATAGGCAGATTCTTTACCAACTGAGCCAGCAGCGAATTTAACTGAATGAAGTTATAATGGTGCGAATTTAATCTCATGGGAATGGTGCCCTTATAAGAAAAGGAAGAGGAACCAGAGTTCTGTCCATGTACCACAGAGGAAAGGCCTTGTGAGGATAAGGCCAGAAGATAAAGCAAGAAAATAAGAGTGCTCTCACCAGAAGCCAAACATGACTACACCTTGAGCTGAGATTTCTAGCCTCCATAACTGTGAGAAAATAGTTTCATAGTTTAAATTGCCTAGTTTGTGGTATTTTGTTATCGCAGCCTAAGCTGTCTGATACTGTGCCTGTCATGCTAAGCTAATACCTTCTGTCTAGGAAGTTAAATTCTGGCAGTTTATCCCCAGGGTCACTCAAATTACAGCTTTTTCAATAGAAGAAATTTTGATTGCTATATAGGAGATGATTGTTGAAGGATTCATTTCTCATAAAAGAAATATTCTAAGTCTTTGTAGAAACAACATATGAAAGAATTTTTCTTTGCCCCAGGGCTTCCCTGGTGGCTCAGGGGTAAAGAATTCGCCTGCCAATGCAGGAGATGCAGGTTCATTGCCCCAGAAAAATCCCTTGGGGGAGGACATGGTGACCTGCTCCAGTATTCTTGGACCTAAGAATCACTGGGAAATCCCGTGAACAGAGGAACCTGGCGGGTTACAGTCAGTGGGGTCACAAAAGAGTGGAACACAACTTTAGTGACTGAACAACAAAAACCCTTATATAGGGTGTTGTTTTGACTCTTTGAAAGGTTCTTTAATACTTAATTTCTCAATATATGCATTTCTAAAGACCTGAATGTTCAAATATTACCTACCACATGTCTAATATTCCATAATTCTGCTTCTTAATGGAAGTAAACATGGCTCTAGTTTAGGCTTATGATTAAATTTGTTTTTCTTCTTCTTTTTAGTTAATATTAAATTGTAAAAGAAAAAAGTCATTTCTAAGACAGGTACCAGGGGCAATATTTAAAAGCCATTTTAACTTGAAGATAGCTGTTACAAAGTCTTTATATACTGTCCCCATTACTGACCAATATCATCCAGGATCTCTCTCAAATTTTCTATTATTTTAATAAGTTTATCATATCTTTTTTGGGTTTTATTAGTAGAATGGACTATTAATATGAAGCAGTTGCAACAGCTATTTTTAGCATTGCTATCATTTTAAAGATCATGGTTAATATTTTAGGAACCAGACTGAATAGCTTTAGCAACCAAAACAGGGCTGGATTTAATATTAACTCAGCGGTGAATGTGTTCAGAGGACATGGAATTTGGTGACTTCAGAAAAGAATGATTTTGACTTGGGGTTTAGTTTCAGATTTAGTTTCTACTTTGTAAAATCCTGGTGAAGATTTTTGGGTCCCAATAACATAAAGGCTTACTTGTACAACTCAGGGTCATCTGAGTTTGGTCCTGGCAGGCTTTCCCTTTGGACTTGAACAGGATTAAATTTAAGTGTTTAATTCATTGTTTATATATATATATATATATTTCCCCTTAATCTTTTGTGGTCTTTGTGTTTAAGTAAAATAAGATCTCTCTTATTTTAAGGAAAACAGCTTGTATTTTAAATTTTTTATGTGGTGCATAAATATAGCCTATTTTGATTTTTCACGTTTCTGCAATATCTCAAAAGTATTATATGTCAGCCATAATGATGATTATAAGATTTTTAAATGCATTATAAAGTACTTTTATAGTTTTATCTTTAAGGAGTAGACATCATTGATGTTCATAAGGAACAACATGGAACACTTCGAAAACTAGATCATCAAGACAGATTATGTAATGCTTAAGGCACTCATCAGAGAAGGCAATGGCACCCTATTCCAGTACTCTTGCCTGGAAAATCCCATGGACGGAGGAGCCTGGTGGGCTGCAGTCCATGAGGTTGCTAAGAGTTGGAGATGACTGAGCGACTTCACTTTCACTTTTCACTTTCATCCATTGGAGAAGGAAATGGCAACCCACTCCAGTGTTCTTGCCTGGAGAATCCCAGGGACGGAGGAGCCTGGTGGGCTGCAGTCCATGGGGTCACACAGAGTCGGACATGACTGAAGTGACTTAGCAAGACACTCATATCCTGCCTTGGCCTGTCTTTGGATTCATCTTGGGCTACCTTCTTAGGAGCTCCATTCATAATCACAATTAAAGACTTTCTGTCTCAATGGGATACAATGCGTTGGAATATCCCCATATCTTTCCAAACATCATTCCCTTTGAATGGAATGACAACCCACCTCGCTTCATCTCATCTGCCATTTTTTCATTTGACCAATTCCCATTTGCCCATTTAAATATTTCTCAAGTATCAATGTAGTCTTCTTTGACCCTTCCATATGGAATTAATTTCTCTGCCACAACAGCAAGTACATCTTTCAGTATGAATATATTTATTTATTCATCTCCGCATTAGTGCAAGTATTCTTCAAAGGCAAGGGCTGTGGTTTGGTTACCTAGCATTTCATCTTATGAGCTTTGTAACATGTTATGGTAAGCTATGTATAAATACTTGGTCCTAAGATTTGAAGCCTTATATTTGTGAATTCTGCATTCTAACTTTGAAAGTTTGCAAAACACACACAACACACACACGTCATATATATGGTGAGGTTGTTTCAGGGAGAATAATTGAATAAAAACAGACAGAAAAGCCTTACTGTTTGACTACATTATATAGTAACTTGTTCACTTGTGCCTCATGAGATAACTCTTGTTTTGACCAATGCCATTTGACGGAAGTAAGATATGTCGCTTCTTGGGAAGTTCTTTTACAGCTGCTACATGATTTTCTCTGTGCCCTTTTGCCTGTAATGGAAATGTGTGATGTCCCAGATGATAGATTTCATCAGCCCATATCTCTAGTTAGAGGCCAGCATAGTGAAGCCAAAATGGACCTATAACCTAACTGAGAGATAAACCTTCTTGTTTTGGCAACTGAGGTCTAGGGTTGATTACCACAGCCTAACCTAACTTTTCTGACTGATAGTATTCAATGATTTTTTTAAAATGAAATAGACATTATATAAATGCAAAAGTGCAAAAGCTATTATCTAAAAGATACAACGTAGACAAGAACATTTACCAAACTTTATTTTACATTTTTATATCTGTAGAAACACTATTTTTTTTAATGTAATGCTACATTTTGTACTTCAGGGATAGTCTAAATAAATATTCCATAAGGAAAAACTAAACTTTGCTATCTCTTTGCCAGCTATCAAAATTTTACTTGACCACTTAATATACCATATGAAGTAGCTTGTGTCATTGTAGAGGGCTCATCTTTAAAAAGATTAAAAAAAAAATTTTTTTTGTACCTTTTAGCCTATGTATGAGCTCCCTAGATGGCTTGGTGGTAAAGAATCCACCTGCCAATGCAGTAAGCACGGGTTCTATTCCTGAATGGGAAGATTCCTTGGAAAAGGAAATAGCAATCCATTCCAGTATTCTTGCCTGGAAAACTCCATGGACAGAGGAGCCTGATAGGCTATAGTCCAGGGGGTTGCAAGAGTCAGACAGCACTGAGCAGCTGAGTGCGTGCACACACACACACACACACACAGTTCAGTTCAGTTCAGTTCAGTCACTCAGTCATGTCCGACTCTTTGCCACCCCATGAATCGCAGCATGCCAGGCCTCCCTGTCCATCACCAACTCCCGGAGTTCACTCAAACTCACGTCCATCAATTCTGTGATGCCATCCAACCATCTCATCCTCTGTCGTCCCCTTTTCCTCCTGCCCCCAATCCCTCCCAGCATCAGAGTCTTTTCCAATGAGTCAACTCTTCGCATGAGGTGGCCAAAGTATTGGAGTTTCAGCTTTAACATCATTCCTTCCAAAGAAATCCCAGGGCTGATCTCCTTCAGAATGGACTGGTTGGATCTCCTTGCAGTCCAAGGGACTCTCAAGAGTCTTCTCCAACACCACAGTTCAAATGCATCAATTCTTTGGCCTATGTACTAATTATA
>NW_011495025.1:9131548-9132150 GCF_000754665.1 Bison bison bison | reverse complement strand
GGTGTTGACCATCTGGTGATGTCCATGTGTAGAGTCTTCTCTTGTGTTGTTGGAAGAGGGTGTTTGCTATGACCAGTGCATTCTCTTGGCAAAACTCTATTAGCCTTTGCTCTGCTTTGTTCTGTATTCTAAGGCCAGATTTGCCTGTTACCCCAGGTATTTCTTGACTTCCTACTTTTGCATTCCAGTCCCCTATAATGAAAAGGATATCCTTTTGAGGTGTTAGTTCTAAAAGGTCTTGTAGGTCTTGATAGAACTGTTCAACTTCAGCTTCTTCAGCATTACTGGTTGGGGCATAGACTTGGATTACTGTGATATTGAATGGTTTGCCTTGGAAATGAACAGAGATCATTCTGTCGTTTTTGAGATTGCATCCAAGTACTGCATTTCAGACTCTTTTGTTGACCATGATGGCTACTCCATTTCTTCTGAGGGATTCCTGCCCACATTAGTAGATATAATGATCATCTGAGTTAAATTCACCTCTTCCAGGCATTTTAGTTCGCTGATTCCTAGAATGTTGACGTTCACTCTTGCCATCTCCTGTTTGACCACTTCCAATTTGCCTTGATTCATGGACCTAACATTCCAGGTTCCTATGC
>NW_011495025.1:9130998-9131448 GCF_000754665.1 Bison bison bison | reverse complement strand
CACGTCCATCAATTCTGTGATGCCATCCAGCCATCTCATCATCTGTTGTCCCCTTCTCCTCCTGCCCCCAATTCCTCCCAGCATCAGAGTCTTTTCCAATGAGTCAACTCTTCGCATGAGGTGGCCAAAGTATTGGAGTTTCAGCTTTAGAATTAGTCCTTCCAATGAACACCTAGGACTGATCTCCTTCAGAATGGACTGGTTGGATCTCCTTGCAGTCCAAGGGACTCTCAAGAGTCTTCTCCAACACCACAGTTCAAATGCATCAATTCTTTGGCCTATGTACTAATTATATAATCTTGCTACATGGAATAGAATTTCTATTCATTTATGTTTCAGTTCAGTTCAGTCATCAGTCATGTCCAACTCTTTGCAACCCTATGAATTGCAGCACACCAGGCCTCCTTGTCCATCACCAACTCCTGGAGTTCACCCAAACTCATGTCCATC
>NW_011495025.1:9130421-9130898 GCF_000754665.1 Bison bison bison | reverse complement strand
CAGAGTCTTTTCCAATGAGTCAACTCTTCGCATGAGGTGGCCAAAGTATTGGAGTTTCAGCTTTAGAATTAGTCCTTCCAATGAACACCTAGGACTGATCTCCTTTAGAATGGACTGGTTGGATCTCCTTGCAGTCCAAGGGGCTCTCAAGAGTCTTCAACACCACAGTTCCTCTATTTTTTTGCATTGATTGCTGGGGAAGGCTTTCTTATCTCTCTTTGCTATTCTTTGGAACTCTGCATTCAGATGTTTATATAAACAAGGAGATCCTTTGCTTTTCACTTTTCTTGTTTTCACAGCTATTTGTAAGGCCTCCCCAGATAGCCATTTTGCTTTTTTGCATTTCTTTTCTATGGGGATGGTCTTGATCCCTGTCTTCTGTACAATGTCACAAACCTCCGTCCATATTTCATCAGGCACTCTATCTATCAGATCTAGCCCCTTAAATCTACTTCTCACTTCCACTGTATAATCATA
>NW_011495025.1:9129421-9130092 GCF_000754665.1 Bison bison bison | reverse complement strand
CACCTCTTCCAGGCATTTTAGTTCGCTGATTCCTAGAATGTTGACGTTCACTCTTGCCATCTCCTGTTTGACCACTTCCAATTTGCCTTGATTCATGGACCTAACATTCCAGGTTCCTATGCAATATTGCTCTTTACAGCATCGGACCTTGCTTCTATCACCAGTCATATCCACAGCTGGGTATTGTTTGTGCTTTGGCTCCATCCCTTCATTCTTTCTGGAGTTATTTCTCCACTGATATCCAGTAGCATATTGGGTATCTTTATGTTTCAGTTCAGTGCAGTTCAGTCACTCAGTCATGTCCGACTCTTTGCGACTCCATGAATCACAGCACGCCAGGCCTCCCTGTCCATCACCAACTCCCAGAGTTCACTCAGACTCATGTCCATCGAGTCAGTGATGCCATCCAGCCATCTCATCTTCTGTCGTCCCCTTCTTCTCTTGCCCCCAATCCCTCCTAGCATCAGAGTCTTTTCCAATGAGTCAACTCTTCTCATGAGGTGGCCAAAGTACTAGAGTTTCAGCTTTAGCATCATTCCTTCCAAAGAAATCCCAGGGCTGATCTTCAGAATGGACTGGTTGGATCTCCTTGCATTCCAAGGGACTCTCAAGAGTCTTCTCCAACACCACAGTTCAAAAGCATCAATTCTTTGGGCTATGTTTCTTCACAG
>NW_011495025.1:9113813-9129321 GCF_000754665.1 Bison bison bison | reverse complement strand
CATAACTTTCCTTCCAAGGAGTAAGCATCTTTTAATTTCATGGCTGCAGTCATCATCTGCAGTGATTTTGGAGCCCAAACAAATAAAGTGTGCCACTGTTTCCACTGTTTCCCCATCTATTTCCCATGAAGTGATGGGACTGGATGCCATGATCTTAGTTTTCAGAATGTTGAGCTTTAAGCCAACTTTTTCACTCTCCACTTTCACTTTCATCAAGAGGCTTTTTAGTTCCTCTTCACTTTCTGCCATAAGGGTGGTTTCATCTGCATATCTGAAGTTATTGATATTTCTCCCAGTAATCTTTATGTTTATGTCTCTCCAAATGCATTTATCTGCTTTCTTTCACTTACCAAGGTATTTGTTCATTTATCTTCTTTTTCACTCATTTATTAATTCATTCAACAATCCCTTTTGAATGTCTAATATATGCATTATATTTGGTGCCAGAGGCAAATGAGTGTGTGTGTATGTGTTTGTATTTGTGACGGGTGTGCTAGTCAATGGGTATTGAGATAATATTACATTGACTCTATCCTGAGAAACTTTTCAGTCTAGTGTAATATGTAATCACAATGGACTCTGAACACTGCAATCACCAAATTACAGTGGATGGTCAACATTTTCAGTTGAATAACTGTCATTTGGAAACTAAGGGGTGATGTCTTCAGAATTCTACCATTCAACTGAAAAAGAACAATTGTCCAAAAGAAAAAAATGTGCTGTTTGACTCAGTGAGAATGTAGGGCAGTTATAAGGACTTAGATAGATCACAATACCTGGAAAGCCCCTCAGAATGGGGAATATAGTTTCTTAGAGGAGTAAATACTGATTAATAACTCAGAAGAGTTTTTCTATAAACAATCCAGACCAAGATCCAGCTCTCTTCTTTGATAAAGTAAAAAACATCAACATGAATTACTCCTTGAACTCTTTCCATTTTGTAAGTTAAGATTTTTTGTTCAGGGATCTCCTAAAAATAGTGTGTGCATGCATGCTAAGTCACCACCAGTTTATTTTCCATTTTCCATTATGATACTATTGGATGCTGTGTTATGTATTGAAATTCCTCTGGATTCTCTCTTTTGATTTATTTCTCATTATCATTCATGGAATGTTTTCTACAATATTGGCTTTGGGTTTCCTTCTCTTTTCTGTGCATGTTCTCTCATTTGGTGATGCATTTACTCATAGGACTTTGTCTCTTGCCATCATATAAATGACTCTTAAATCAATATTTATATTAATGATCTTTCCTGAGTTCTATTCCCACATTTGCAATTAACTTCAATTTTTAGACATTATTAACGTTTCAAAGATGAAATTCTTATATTTTCTTTCATTCAAAAAGCAAATAATCCCCTTAAGCTACAAATTTACAAGTCATTTACTCATGGTTAAGGCCATGTTATAAGCTATTAGACAAACCAACATTCAAATGTTAACTTTACTCTAAAAGCTATGAGGTCTTGAATAGTTTTATAAGCATCTCTTTTTGGATTTGTACACTGAGCTGGATACAGTGCAGGTCCTAAATAATGGTGGTTTATTTTTGTTGTTGTTCAGGTACTAAGTCATGTCCAACTCTTTGTAACCCCATGGACTGCAGCATGCCAGGCTTCCCTGTCCAACACTAGCTCCAGGAGCTTGCTCAAACTCATGTCCACTGGGTCAGTGATGCCATCCAACCATCTCATCCTCTGTCACCCCCTTCTCTTCTTGCCTCAATCTTTCCCAGCATCAGGGTCTTTTCTAATGAGTCAGCTCTTCACATCAGGTGGCCAAAGTATTGGAGCTTCAGCACCAGTCCTTCCAGTGAATATTCAGGGTTGATTTCCTTCAGGATTGAGTGGCTTTATCTCTTGGCTATCCAAGGAACTCAAGAGTCTTCAGCACCAGTTTGAAAACATCAATTCTTTTGTGCTTAACCTTCTTTATAGTCCAACTCTCACATCCATACACAACTACTGGAAAAGCCACAGCTTTGACTATACAGACCTTTTTTGGCAAAGTAATGTCTCTGGTTTTTAATACACTGTCTAAAGATGGCCACAGCAGCCTGAAGAGGCTGGTATTTAAAATTAATCTTCATATTCAAAATAAGGAAGTAATTATGATTATTTCTACTTTTAAAATAATTTTTACATTAATTCTGTGTTTTCCATTCCCACATAACCAATTTGATTTCCATCCTAATAATGATTTCTCTTCCATGTATGTTATAAAGGACTAGACATTTGATTTAGGGTTTGACATATGGGCAGAGATTAGCATAAAATGTGACAGAAAGACATTTCGGTGAGAAAAAGCATTGAGACAAGACAATGAACGTTGTTTCCAATGACAAGCAAAGATTAGAGTTTCTCTGGGCATGGATTTCATGTAGAGGCATTGTATGGGAATAGAATTTGAAATAGATCTTTTGTGTGTAAAGCATTGTGTATTTTCCTGCTGGAGTCAAGGAACGACATGACCAAATCTGTGCTTCTGAGGTGTACATCTGACATCAGAATGTGACTGAGTGGAATGGGGAGGTAATGGGGACAATGCCATGAGTTAGGAATTTACTGGAATTACGCAAGTCAGAAATAATATCTGTCAGTCATGAAGGGAAATCTCAGAAAACAATGTCGCAATTCAGGAGAAGGCAACCTCTATTTCAGAGACTGGACTCTAATCCCTAAGAAAAGAAATATAAAGAAACGGAGAAAAACTAGAATGTAGAAAAATAATCAAAAACAGAAACTTTGGTGTGGAAGAACGTGGTGGAAATCTAGTTACTATAACAGGACTATCATGTGAGCTAATGAATTCAGGAAAAAGGCAGGAACTCAAGCTGTTTATGAAAGGAACTCAATCACGTTCATGAAACCTCTCATATTATGCAGAATTTCCTTACATGCACATGTGCATGCGACATTTCTCTGGGGACAGTACCTAGGCATTAAGAAAATCACAAGAGGCTCATGAACTAACATATTTAAGATTTAGACAGTGATTGAAATGGTGTTATTCTAATATAGTATTCAATCTTGGTGCCTGGCCTATATAAGTGCTCCAATAAATATTTATTGATTAAATGAATGAACGAATAAATGAACATTAGTCTTTCTTCTCCATGTTTTCATTGAGGAAATACACTGGAATGGACTGTTTGCTTTTGTTGTTTGTGTACAATGTTGTGGAGTTCCTGTGCCAATGTTGCCAATGTTTCCACTTCAGGAATAAGTGGACTGGGACCAGTGGTCTTGTTATGCTCAGTCATTGGGGGGGAGCAGCCCAGGAGAAGTGTGGCTTCATACTGAATGAAGCATAAAGTTTTATACATTCACCGAGGTACTTCCTACTCAGTCATCCTGCCTTCTCATCTCCTTTCCTAAGTGTCATACCTGTATCATAGTCTGAAGACTCTGCCTGCTCCTTTTATTCCTCTCCCTTTATCATTCACCAGTGTTATCCCCAGGAAATACAAATGGGCTGTAGCTGAAAGCTGTGATTCAACCGTGCTCCTTGAAGCAGGTTCTTTTAAAGAGAGTTCTGAGAACACATCTCCTTGTATATTTTTATATCCTGTAAACTTACAAATCAGATTTGAAATATGATCATGCTACTATGTTTCTGTTGGATGGAAACCAGAATTTTACCACTGTGTATTGACCCTGATGCTGGGAGGGATTTGGGGGCAGGAGGAGAAGGGGACGACAGAGGATGAGATGGCTGGATGGCATCACTGACTCGATGGATGTGAGTCTGAGTGATGGACGGGGAGGCCTGGTGTTCTGTGATTCATGGGGTCACAAACAGTCGGACATGACTGAGCGACTGAACTGAACTGAATGTGAATAGCAGTGATGCAGTAATTATTTGGATCAAGAATGCTTGTAGGACTATAATACTTATGCAAAACAGGCTAGGGGGAAAAAGTTATTTGTTTACTATGGGAAACAGTTATTTTAGGGGGCAATGAATTAAACTGTTTACCTCATAAATGTCATAAAAGCAAATATAACCATATTTGCTTTTGCTAGATGCCAAAAAGCCTGAAATAACACAAAAAATACCCCAATTTAAACAGGGCTTTAATCTTGGAGACAGTTAACCACCATTTGAGTGCTGATTAAGACAACACATTCTATGATCCTAGAAACTATTCTCTTCCTCCAGTCTCCTTTGATACCATTCCAAAAATAAAAATGCAAATTGCATTTTGAAACTATTTAACATTCTGTATTTAAAAGAAAACTCAAAAAATTTATCAGCTTCTTTGGTTTTGAAATATAGACATTTTCATAGAACTTTGGGGTAGAAAGTGAACAGAGGGATCATTCAACGCAAGTCCATGGATGACTAAGGATATGTTTTTCTCACCGGGAAGTGGTTCTTCTCTGCTATGTATTCCAATTGACAACCAAAGCTGGTGGTCCCTTCCTTGCACTCCTTTTATACTCTTCCATATTCCCAGGACCTGGAATGTAAACTTGGGTGGGGCCATGACATTTTGTAAAAGTCAATTTGGAAAGTATTAATACAGAGAAAAAGCAAATGAAAGTAGAAAACGGGTTCAGTGGAAATGGAACTAGAAACCAGGCTTCTGGACTTCCAATTCTGAGTTTTTTCCACCACGCATTCATTCACAAAGTCAGAATTAATAATGCAGGAGCCAAGGATAGGGGAAGGGAAGGAATGAATTGCATGGTAGTAAATTTGAAGGTTTGTGTCTGAACTTACCTAATAAGTTCATAAGGGAGTCAAGAACACAAATGTTGTCTTAGAATCATATTTTAAGAAGAATGAACTAGGGGCTTGTCAAAATCAGCATTATCTATTACTGTAAGTGAAATGTTATAACAAAGTTTCCAATTAATCTTGATTTTCATCAATGAAATCTGTAAAAGTATATATAATTCATAACTTGTAGATGTGAAATTATTCACAGGTCTTACATTCCCAGTAGATATCAGTGATGCTTTGATAGCTATAGACTTTTTTTCATCTTTTACATTCTGCATAGTAGATTATAATATTTCACCTAGAATTAACACACTGTCTCGAATAATAAAAATAGGTACATGTGCATATGCAACCAAATTAGAAAAAAGATTCTGGGGTTGAGGAGAGATTATAGGGATAAACCATCTGCTCACAGGGACACTAAAATTAAAAAATTGTTTTGCACAAGGTTTCTTCTGAATCAAAGCTAGCAGTCCACTGGGTTTGGTTTGGAATTTGTTGGATAAAATAATGCATTCAGGGAATGTCAACTTCATTTTATCACTGCACAAATTGGTCAATAGTATTTCTTTCTCTTGATCTTCTCTTAATAATCCAAGTTGTCGCTTGAGAAAAAGGACACCCAATTGCCCATATAAATTCCTGTGCCTTTTTCCTCTACTTAAAATGATGGGACATCTTTTTGTTCTACTCAAACATAGAACTCTTGTTCTTTTAAATAAATTCTGATCAGGACCCAGTTGCTGAGTGGAGTAAGATACACAAGACAATCTAGTCATCTTTGAGAACCTTAAACAGAAGAAAGTCACTGTATTTTTCTTATAGGAAAGCCTAAGACTTGATAATGTCAAAATCTATGCACAGTGGATTAAGAAATCTTTTATATGCATCTCAGTATATAACACAGTGACTTATTTACCCCCTAGCTCTTGGCAGTTTCAGTTCAGTTCAGTTCAGTCGCTCAGTCATTTCTGACTCTTTGTGACTCCATGGACTGCAGCATGCCAGGCCTCCCTGTCTATCAACAACTCCCAGAGTTTACTCAAACTCATGTCCACTGAGTCAGTGATACCATCCAACCATCTCATCCTCTGTCATCCCCTTCTTCTGCCTTCAATCTTTCCCAGCATCAGTGTCTTTTCAAATGAGTCAGCTCTTCACATCAGGTGGCCAAAGTATTGGAGTTTCTGCTTCAGCACCAGTCCTTCCAATGAATATTCAGGACTGATTTCCTTTAGGATGGACTGGTTAGATCTGTTTGCTGTCCAAGGGACTCTCAAGAGTCTTATCCAACACCACAGTTCAAAAACATCAATTCTTCCATGCTTAGCTTTCTTTATAGTCCAACTCTCTTAGTCATCCATGCATGACTACAGGAAAAACCATAGCCTTGACTAGATGGACCTTTGTTGGCAAAGTAATGCCTCTGCTTTTTAATATGCTGTCTAGGTGGTCATAACTTTTCTTCCAAGGAGCAAGTGTCTTTTAATTTCATGGCTGCAGTCACCATCTGCAGCGATTTTGGACCCCAAAAATTAAAGTCTGTCACTATTTCCACTATTTCCCCATCTATTTGCCATGAGGTGATGGTACTGGATGCCATGATTTTTGTTTTCTAGATGTTAAGCTTTAAGCCAACTTTTTCACTCTCCTCTTTGACTTTCATCAAGAGGCCCTTTAGTTCTTCACCTTCTGCTAAAAGGGTGGTGTCATCTGCATGTCTGCTGTTGCTGCTGCTGCTAAGTCGCTTCAGTCTTGTCCGACTGTGTGCAACCCCACCAGGCTCTGCTGTCCCTGGGATTCTCCAGGCAAGAACACTGGAATGGGTTACCATTTCCTTCTCCAATGCATGAAAGTGAAAAGTGAAAGTGAGTCGGTCAGTCTTGTCTGACTCTTTGCGACCCCATGAACTGCAGCCTACCAGGCTCCTCCGTCCATGGGATTTTCCAGGCAAGAGTACTGGAGTGGGTTGCCATTGCCTTCTCCACTGCATATCTGAGGTTATTGGTATTTCTCCCAGCAATCTTGATTCCAGCTTGTACTTCATCCAGTCCAGCGTTTCTCATGATGTACTCTGCATATAAGTTAAATAAGCAAGGTGACAATATACAGCCTTGATGTACTCCTTTTCCTATTTGGAACCAGTCTGTTGTGCCATGTCCAGTTCTAACTGTTGCTTCCTGACCTGCATACAGCTTTCTCAAGAGGCAGGTCAGGTGGTCTGGTATTCCCATCTCTTTCAGAATTTTCCACAGTTTATTGTGATTCACACAGCCAAAGGCTTTGGCATAGTCAATAAAGCAGAAATAGATGTTTTTCTG
Source organism: Bison bison bison (assembly GCF_000754665.1). Taxonomy (NCBI): domain Eukaryota; kingdom Metazoa; phylum Chordata; class Mammalia; order Artiodactyla; family Bovidae; genus Bison; species Bison bison. Next base: position 9,122,272 of record NW_011495025.1, on the reverse strand, counting down.
GAACTCTCTTGCTTTTTCCATGATCCAGTGGATGTTGGCACTTTGATCTCTGGTTCCTCTGTCTTTTCTAAAACCAGCTTGAACATCTGGAAGTTCACGTTCCCATACTGCTGAAGCCTGGCTTGGAAAATTTTGAGCATTGGTTTGCTAGCATGTGAGATGAGCGCAACTGTGCAGTAATTTGAGCATTCTTTGGAATTGCCTTTCTTAGGGATTGGAATGAAAACTGACCTTTTCCAGTCCTGTGACCACTGCTGAGTTTTCCACATTTGCTGGCATATTGAGTGCAGCACTTTCACAGCATCATCTTTTAGGATTTGAAATAACTCAACTGAAATTCCATCACCTCCACTAGCTTTGTTCGTAGTGATGCTTTCTAAGGCCCACTTGACTTCACATTCCAGGATGTCTGGCTCTAGGTGAGTGATCACACCATGGTGATTATCTTGGTTGTGAAGATCTTTTTTGTACAGTTCTTCTGTGTATTCTTGCCACCTCTTCTTAATATCTTCTGCTTCTGTTAGGTTCATACCATTTCTGTCCTTGGCAGTTTCAAATAGCCCATTATGGAAATGTCACCACCAACTTTTTCTTGTCCTTGTCATTTTACCACATTTTAGATTGCAATTTTTAAAGGATCCTAAAGATAAGGATTTAAAAAAAAATTGACTGTATGTTAAAGGAAAAGTATTTCTAGCTTTATTTTTGCTATAGTTTCACGATATGAAGCTCGGTCAATATGAATCTGTGAAAAGTGACTTGTTTTATTCATTCTGTAAGAAGTCAGGTGTATTTTAGCTTGCTATTTGTGTCATGAACATCAGGAAGTCTTATAATTGATTAATATTTAGTTGTTCTTGTTTGAAGAATTAAAGAAGTGATGTCATTTCGACCATATGTTTTTTACTTTTAAAAATTGAATAAATTTATATGTTTATTTTTGGAAAGGGTTTGAAATTACATCAGCTGTGAGGAGATATCCCACATCAAGGTCAGAGAAACCCCAGTAAGATGGTAGGCGCTGGAGCGGCTGAAGAATTGATGAAGCTGTGCACTGAAGACTTGATGCTTTTGAACTGTGGTGTTGGAGAAGACTCTTGAGAGTCCCTTGGAGAGCAAGGAGATCCAACCAGTTCATCCTAAAGGAAATCAGTCCTGAATATTCATTGGAAGGACTGGTGCTAAAGCAGAAACTCCAATAGTTTGACCACCTGATGTGAAGAGCTGACTCATTTGAAAAGACCCTGATGCTGGGAAAGATTGAAGGCAGAAGAAGGGGATGACAGAGGATGAGATGGTTGGATGGTATCACTGACTCAGTGGACATGAGTTTGAGTAAGCTCCGGGAGTTGGTGATGGACAGAGAGGCCTAGCACGCTACAGTCCATGGGGTCGCAAAGAGTCGGAAATGACTGAGGGACTGAACTGAACTGAAATCATATGAAGGGAGGGGCATAAACATCTTAATGTAAATAGCATTTTAATTTATTATTTATTAATAAATAAATCATATTTGCACTTGTTAATTATACATGAATTTATTAATTTAATTATTATACTGTTGAGGAAAGAATATTAATGGCATTGAAAATCACAATACTTGTTATTATATTGACCACAACTATATCTAGCATTAATGTGCCAGAAACTGTTCAAAACACTTTTTATGTGTTATCTCAATTAATCTTCATGGCCATCTCATGAGATAAGTTTCATAATCTTCTATTCTACACAATACGAAATTGAGATTTGGCTAGGTTTGTTGTCTTAAGTCTTAAAACTAGCCAGTCATTAGAAACAAGAAGTCCAACTACAAAGTCTCTAGTCTTTTTATGACTCCTTCTGCTTCCAGGATACTGATTTCTTTCTCCAAGTTTGGAACCCTTTGTACCCATATCTTATTTATTTGCAATATTGCAGGAGAGTGACAAAAATTGGGGCTCTGGATTCATGTAGATTTGACTTCTAATTCTTACACTTCCCTCTTAATTGCTGTGTCATTTGGTAGAATCACAAATTCCCCAAGTCTTATATCCCTAAATTCTCTGGGGTTTCTTTCTTCATCCATAAATAAAAACAGTAATGTCAATCATGTGTTTATTGCAAGGATGAAGTGAAATAATCTATGGTGACCTCATAGTATAATGTCTGGAACCTAAATATTATTGAAAGAGAGTCATTATCATTTTAAATAATGTTTTAAATACTAATCCAAAGCCTTGTAATTTTCTAAAGGTTAGTATTAGTAGTGCTCATGCTCAGTAGTGTCTGACTCTAGGCGACTGCATGGACTATAGCTACCATCCTCCTCTGTCCATGGAATTTTCCAGGCAAGAATACACCAATGGGTTGCCATTTCCTCCTCCTGGGGATCTTCCTGACCCAGGGATTGAAGTCCAGTCTGTGGTGTTTCTTGCATTGGCAGGTGGATTCTTTTCCCACTGAGCCACTTGGGAAGACCTTCTAAAGATTCCTCACTTAATTTGAGTTCTCAGGTTAATGACTTTTTCATTCTCTAATACGAAGCCATAATACTGGACCCAAAATATGTAGGGAAGTTGGGCAGGCTGGAAAGAGATAACAGAGTTGTAGGGATAATTTAATCTTTGCTGGCCCAGTATTATGAGGTGATTTTTGTGTCCCTATAAAGTTTATGGACACACTACTACTAAGCTGAAATCCTAACCTTATGTTAAAATTATTTGAAAATAGAGTGGTTGCAGATGCAATTATGCAAGATGAGTTCATTAGAGTAGACTCTAATATAATATGTCTGGTGTCTTCATAAAAAAGAAAGAGAAATTTGTCATGGTTTCATTATTTGTCTCTATGTATTTTTTGCTTTCCTCTTTGATTTCACCATAAAAAAGAATTAAATAATGCCTTTTGCAGCAACATGGATAGAAGGACCTAGAGATTATCATACCAAGTGAAGTAAGTCAGAGAAAAAGAAATATCATATGATATCAAATATATGCAAAATATTAAAAAAAGATACAAATGAAATCATTTACCAAACAGAAACATACTCATAGACTTCAAAAACAAAGTTATGGTTACCAGAAGGGAAATGTAGGGGTAAGGATAAATTATGAATTTGAGATGAACATATACACAATTCTATATATAAAATAAGTAATCAACAAGGACCTACTGTATAGCCCAGAGAACTCTACCCAACATTCTCCAATAACATATGGAAAAAGAATCTGAAAAAGAGTGGATATATGTATATGTATACTCAATATTGCAAATCAACTATATTCCAAAGCAAAATAAAAATTAAATTTAAAAAAATTTCCCCTTAAAAAAAGGGGAAATTGGACCACAAGAATGTCATGCAAGAGATACAGAGAGAAGATGGCCATCTGCAAACTAAGGAGAAAGATCTGGAACAGATCTTTACGTCACAGTTCTCAGGAGGGACCAACTCTGCTGACTGCTTGATTTTGGGATCAAAACTACAATGAATTTCTGTTGTCTGAGGCAGTCTGTGGGACTTCGTTATTGCAGCCTTAGCAAACTAATATACCCAGAATCCACTCTTTCTTCATGCATGTCTTCTGGGAGTAACCTCTTTCTCACCATCAATTTATGTGATTCAGATGAGGCTGGCTCTATCCTAGCCTTATCCATGGGTTCATGAACCTAGATTGGCTTATGATGGAAGCCCAAAGCTTTGGTCAGTGCTTGTGATACAGAGAAACAGTGGAAACAGTGTCAGACTTTATTTTTTGGGGCTCCAAAATCACTGCAGATGGTGACTGCAGCCATGAAATTTAAAAAGACACTTACTCCTTGGAAGGAAAGTTATGACCAACCTAGATAGCATATTCAAAAACAGAGACATTACTTTGCCAACAAAGGTCCATCTAGTCAAGGCTATGGTTTTTCCAGTAGTTATGTATGGATGTGAGAGTTGGACTGTGAAGAAAGCTAAGTGCTGAGGAATTAATGCTTTTGAATTGTGGTGTTGGAGAAGACTCTTGAGAGTCCCTTGGACTGCAAGGAGATCCAACCAATCCATTCTAAAGGAGATCAGTCCTGGGTGTTCTTTGGAAGAACTAACGCTAAAGCTGAAACTCCAGTACTTTGGCCACCTCATGCAAAGAGTTGACTCATTGGAAAAGACTCTGATGCTGGGAGGGATTGGGGGCAGGAGGAGAAGGGGATGACAGAGGATGAGATGGCTGGATGGCATCGCTGACTTGATGGACATGAGTTTGGGTAAACTCTGGGAGTTGGTTATGGACAGGGCGGCCTGGCATGCTGTGATCCATGAGGTCGCAAAGAGTTGGACACGACTGAGCGACTGAACTGAACTGAACTGTGATACAGAAATTGACACATAACACAAATGAGACATAATCCAAGATGTTTGTGGGGAACTACTATAAAAAATCCATTTGTGTTCCTATAACTCATAGGTTAGATCACTGTGTCTATAAAGAGTCATATTTTTTAAAATTAGGTTTGTGAGTCATTTGGTCTCTACTGTAACTACTCACTCTGCCTTTGTAGTGCAAAAGCAGCCTTAACCAATATATAAACCAATAAGTCTGGCAGTGTTCCTGTAAGCTCTATGTAAAAACAGGTGTCAGAAGAGATTTGGCCCATGGGCTGTAGTTTGCTGACCTCTGCCACAGATAATAAAATATTAGTCTAAAACATCTTCGTGTTACTATAAAAAGACCATGTTGTAACAGAAATCTAACACAGGGAAAAATAAAGGTGAGAGATACAAAAAGACAGATTCCTAAATATATTGTGACACAGTGAAACAAGAACGTAGACATTGAGTTTCGTGACCTGAACGATTTTCTCTTTTATTTAAATAAGTCTGAGCTGAGTGGGAATATCTTTCCATAGAAGGTGTTCTAACAGATTAAACTTCCCACATGGTGTTGATGCATAAGGAGCACCCAATGTTAGCCTTCTCTCCCATCTGATAGCAACTTGTGGATTTTTAAGATAGTATTTTTTTTAAGGAATAGAGTATATTCAGGATTGAAAATACTACAGATGAACAAAGTGAATGAAACATATGAAAATGGCCATATGACTTCATACTTTCCACTCTCTCCTTTCTGGATTGCCCAGAATGACTCCCTTTCTTAAAATAGCCATACAACTTCATACTTTCCACCTGGACCATAACTGATTCTATTTCCTGAGTCAAAAGCAAGGATTAATAAAGAAATTAAGTTCCTTAGTTTTGTACTCCTGATTTTCCTTAGAAAGATATCAGTTTATCAATGTTCTACTCCTTATGGCTGGAGGGTTCTTAGGAGTGGGGTCTGCCTATAGACTGTAACATTGATCTTTGCAGGGGAGAATAAATATATGGAGAACGGCGTAACTAGGATGGGGGGTAATTTGAAAACACAGATACAGGATCCAACAAATCAGATACAGGACCTAACACATCAGATACAGGATAGAACACACTGAATACTGAAAATTAAAAAGGCCAATTTCTCTTGGGTAAACAAGAATGTACTTTTAATTACAACAAAACCTTTTTAATGCCTAACAGACCTAGTTTACATATGGTGACACTCAAGGATGAGTGATCTCCATTGCAAATAGAGAACCAATGGACCCTTGAGATAGCTCCAACATATGTCTTTGTTATTGAAGAAGGAAATGTACTAGTGACTAATTGAAAAATGTATTTATCTCCATTTTTTAGTTTTGGGTGTACTATACCTTTTATTTAACTCTTTTTATTATTTCACTTTTATGGAATTTTGATTATAATAACCATATTTGATTGCAATAGAAGAATTTTTTCAGGATGACCTACTAATTAATCACTGTTCATTAATTCATTTATTCAGCCTTGTATGAATATAAAAATACTTATGAAATTCTCATTAAATGTATAATATTTTTTTCTATTAGAGTTTTACATGCATTCTTAGTTCCTGGAATAATACTTTTATTGCTAGGAACAATGCAATTGAATACATGTTTAATAAAACCTTTTGGATGTACAAAGAAGTTATTTGATTTTTCTGAAAAATATGATATAAACTTCCTATCTAGCTGAAGAGAGAAACCCTACATACTTGAAGAAGCTACATGATTACAGAGATGAATCTCTGGTCAATAATTAATTGCCATAATAAATTATAATAACAAAGAAACTGAAGAAATGGTGGATAGTTATAGAGTAGGATAAAGAGTTCAGAATGAGTAGTGGTTGAACTAGATTCTGAGCAATGAATGATTAGAATTTATTAGAAACAAAAGATAAAGAAAGATATACCAGGTGAGAGAGTTGACATGAGCAGATGAAGAATCAGAAATAATGATGTCAATTTTGGGGTTTAGAAATGGGGTGACCAATCTTGGCGTGGGAAAGGAGGTGTTAGTATTGGTAGGGTAGTGTCTGATAAGATTTCATGTAAAGGTGAGGTTGCTGGAGAGGTCTTGGCCTGTAAAGATTTACTTGCTGGCTGGTGAGAAACTACTAGTCTAAGCCCCCTTGCAGCAGGCTCTGCATAAGAAAGAACTAGAAAAATGGCAAATTAGGAAAAGACACACCTCTAGTGACTTGAATCTCTTGGATGCACTGTTGGTAGAAGTGTCTAGGCTGTATTTTACCTTTCTCCTCACCCTGGCAGCTACCTTTGCACAGTGCATTAAGAACAATGGTCTGCTTACAATTCCTCTTTGTATCCCCAGGGCCTAGAGAATTGATGAATATTTAAAAAGTAAATACTTGTTTTAAATAATTAATCAATAAAATATGTATTGCATGCTTTCTATATACAGCTTTATGACAACCACCAGGAAAGAGGAGGCAAAGGCATTTATTTTCAGATCATATTCTTGATATATAGAATACATGCTGTATCACTGGGAGAGGTTATTAAAATTGCCTAAGTCTGGTTGACAGTCTATGGAAATTATTGCTATGTTGTAATCTTAGACAAAATAGCATAGGGGTCAAGAACATTGATTTGGAGCTAGACTGAGTTTGAATTTAGGCTCTGATGTTATGTTAATATGTCATTGGTGAACCTATTAGCCTTTCTGGGCTTTATCATTTCCAGACCATATAAGAAAATGCAGTCTGCTTGGATTTTATGTCCTTTGTATTTAATTTTTAAAATAAATAAAACCAAAGACTCTATTCAAATGAAAGTCTAACATACACACACACACACACACACATTACATATACACGTATGTAAAAAAAAAAAAGCTGCCTTTACTTCTCCTAAGCCCAGGGGATAGTAGTGTGTTTGAGAAGTAAGGGAATTAAGATAATACCTATTTCTTCAATGCCACTTTGATATTCTCTGATTTGAAACTTTGGTATCATCTAAGATTTTTCTTACTCAATTGTTTCTCTTTCCTCTAAGATTAGGAAGATTATTTTTTTTAATGGGAAATCTTTAATTTATTTTAAAATGCTAATAAATAGAAATATTCTTAAGTACATCTTTATCTTCCAAGAATATCATATTTTATCATTTTATAACAAGGATGGAACAGAAGAATATGGATTTAGTGTTCCAATCTCTTCTGGAAGTATAGACACCTAGAGAAACACAAGACACTGTGACTCTGGATTCCAAGTAGCAGGTAGCAACAACTTTTCAACTGTGTTTCATACGGTCAAAGACACAAGTGTGAGTTTTACAGTATGTCTGCTCCCATTAGCAGCAGCAACAGCTCCTTTTAGATAATGCTGAATTCCCATGGATGGGCACCATAGATACATCTCTTTCTCACTAAAATAAGCCTATGCAGATAAAATATGAGGGAGAGAACATTTCATATGTGGGTGACTGTTAACTGGCTCGAAGTTTTAAACTATATTAAACTTTGAATTTTGGCATTTTAATATTAAGAAACAATTACTTGCATATGCCTTATACAGTGCCAAACTAAACTATTGAAGAGTTCTGAGCTATTTTATTTGTGCACAAATGACAGAGCTGCATAGGCAAATGGGGAAAAAAATGCTACAAAGGTTGAAACATCTTAAGCAATGGGAACCTATCAGTTCAGTTCAGTCGCTCAGTCGTGTCCGACTCTTTGCAACCCCATGAATCGCAGCACACCAGGCCTCCCTGTCCATCACCAACTCCCGGAGTTCACCCAGACTCATGTCCATCAAGTCAGTGATGCCATCCAGCCATCTCATCCTCTGTCGTCCCCTTCTCCTCCTGCCCGCAATCCCTCCCAGCATCAGAGTCTTTTCCAATGAGTCAACTCTTCACATCAGGTGGCCAAAGTATTGGAGTTTCAGCTTTAGCATTAGTCCTTCCAACGAACACCCAGGACTGATTTCCTTTAGGATGGACTGGTTGGACTCCTTGTAGACCAAGGGATTCTCAAGAGTCTTCTTCAACAACACAGTTCAAAAGCATCATTTCTTCAGTGCTCAGCTTTCTTCACAGTCCAACTCTCACACCCATACATGACCACTGGAAAAACCATAG